>NW_005843557.1:20646-27328 GCF_000455745.1 Alligator sinensis
AGCGGGGGTCATGTAGATCAGCCCTCTTTCCTGCCTATGCAGGGGGTCGGAGTTGATGATCTATTGAGGTCACTTCTGACCCTAACATTTATGAATCTATGTTACCTGATGTTTAAGAATGTATAGAAGCAAAAGGGCTTTGTTACTTCGGTCACTCTCAGGATTACCGTAAGAAACTTTTCATAAGGTTGGTCACATATTCTTAACCACGACATACATAGTTTGTTTAAAGGGTACTCCCTGTGCAAGTAAAGCTCTTTGCATCAAAGTACAGTCTTATACAATAAATCTAATACTGAAGCAGGCAAAATGCACGTGCGCACACATGCACACACACCCATTTTAAAGTTCGAAACAACCCAACAGCAGCTCAGAAAAGTGAAGTATTCTCGAGTTGAAAAGCCATTCCCATATCTATCCATATACATCATTTGAGAAATTAGATGTATTCAAAAGCCGTGCCTGTTGCCTTTCACGCAATTTCAGAGACACAAGAAGTCACAATTATAAGTCATTAGGCTGAAATAAGGCCCTTGCTGGGCTTAATTAAGTTAAATAGCCATGCAAACAGGATGGAAGAGGTATGTGTTGTTCTTAATCAGAACAGAGAATGATGCTCTACATCTGCTGTCAGGTTAAGGCTTTCTTTCTAACCTATGAAAGTATCTAAGTACCAAGCCAAATATTATTGCTCTACATAAATGAAAAAAGGCATACAAGAAGTAGGGGGAAAGTATAGCGGTAAAGGGCACAGACAGAAATGCCAATTTGACATATGCTAAGAAAATACATTGTACCCAGACTAAACTTCCTTTAGGCTAAATTTGCTGAATAGGAATCTCTCGCTGTCTCTCTCTCTCTCACACACACACACACACACACACGTGCCTCTCATTCTCAAACATTTCCATTGTGTGACAATTGATTTCCTCCATGAGTACATCAAGCCCGTGCTCTAATATTTGAGCTCATAGCTCCTACTTAGCTTCAGCTGTCAGGTTAAGGCTTTCTTTCTAACCTATGAAAGTACCTAGGTACCAAGCCAAATATTGCTTGATTAAGCACGGTACAAAAGTAGAAAACTGGATAGTCTCTGCTCTACATAAATGAAAAAGGCATACAAGAAGTAGGGGGAAAGTATAGCGGTAAAGGGCACAGACAGAAATGCCAATTTTTGCCCTATCTGGTCCCTGAAAGCACTCTACACCCATGGCCAAATAGAAGTGTACAGATGCAAAGCACTTTAAAGGGGCCCAATCCTGCACAAATCTGAACCCCCATTGCATGAGGGTTCAGAGGAAGAGGTTTCAAAACAGTGTCTTCAGTAACTTGGGTCTGCTCTGCCTCCCAGCCTCCCAGCTGTTTTTAGAAAGCGGGGCGGGGGGGGGGGAGGGGGCAGAGGGAGTTTGGTCCGGGTTTTTTTTAAGGCTCTGCTGGAAGAGGGGCAGGTGAATTGGAGCCATCCTAAGGTGGGGGTAGGGGCTCCAATCCACCTACCCCACCCTCCGGTACTGGCTGGGGAACCCCTAAAATGAGCTCGCTCCGCTCCCTGCCTCCCTCCCATTCTGAAAGCAGTGCCTGGGCTGGGGGGGAGGAGGGGCCATTGCTAAGGGAAACCAGCTGCAGGCTGGCAGACAGCATCTGGATTTTCCAAACCTCCCTCCTCCCTGGACCCAACAATTAATTTCAGCTCGGTCTGGGGGATCAATGCAACTCAGAACACCTCCTGCAAAGTATTATGTGTTACAGTGGGAAGTTGCTCTTCTGTCTGTGGCCCAAAGCATGCAACTGAACCCTCTTGTAGGGCTGTGCAAAAAGGCCATTTCTTTTCAGGTTTGGATTTGGCCATTTCGGAGGGACAGGGATTAATTTTGTGTTTTGGATCACCGTTACGTTTCAATTCGACCAACTCTGATTCAGAGTTTCGACACTGTTTCAGAGATTCAGATCAGTAGGGGAGAGGCAGGCACAGCTGAGCAGCCGCAGTTTCTCCCACAGCTCCTCCAGCTGTGCCTTCCTTTCCCCAGGTGAGGGGAGCCGTCGGAGAAGCCTCCCTGGCTGGTGCCAGACCCCAGCCTCCTGGCACTTAAAAAAAAATATATATATTTATATATCTCCCTGCACTCACCAGCTCCAGCAGCAGTGATTGGGACACTTGGGGGCTCATGGCAGAGCCCCACCGCATACAGCATGGAGCAGTGGGAAGCAGAGGGGATCACCCCTCCCCACCTGGCATCTGCATGGAAGCAACTCAATGGCGCAGGTGCAGTGTGGTTTGGCAGGGTGCTGCATGCTGTGTGGGAGCTGGGGCTGCTGAGGTTGACTGGTGCCAGGGCCCAGCTCCCAGACATCATGCAGCACCCTGGTGAGACGTGCTGCACCCGCACAATGTGACAGCTGCCATGAGGGTGCCAAGTGGCGGGGGGGGATATATATATATATGTAAGTGCTGGGAGGCTGGGGCCAGGCAGGGTATGAGGCCAGGCAGGGAAGCCATGGGGGTTTCTCCTGTGGCTCCTCTGACTGCACAGACTCGGGTGCTGGTGCTGGCCCCAGCCGGCAGCATACTGTCATCCCTGATGCAGATCCAGGGGCCTGTGCCACGCAGGAGGGCTGCAGGGCTATGCCAGACTCCTCCCAGAGGATGCAGGTCCCCGGATCTGCGCGTGGGATGACAGTAGGCTGCTGTCCCTCCCCCAGAGCACTGGGACTGGAAGGGACCTCAGGGACAGATCACAGACACTGGTCAGCTACAGATGCCAATAACAGAGCCCTCCTACCGCCTCTTCCCCCTCCCTTTTCTTAGTTTCTGTTTCCCTATGACCCCAGCTCCAAAACATCAGGATGCAGGTCCCCGGATCTGCGCGTGGGATGACAGTAGGCTGCTGTCCCTCCCCCAGAGCACTGGGACTGGAAGGGACCTCAGGGACAGATCACAGACACTGGTCAGCTACAGATGCCAATAACAGAGCCCTCCTACCGCCTCTTCCCCCTCCCTTTTCTTAGTTTCTGTTTCCCTATGACCCCAGCTCCAAAACATCCCAAATGTTTTGGATGGCTTGGTTTGGTTTCAGAGATGTTTCGGAGACTTCGGTTTCATTTCAGATTCAGTGTTTTGGGCGTCAAAACGGTCTGAAAGTCCTCCAAAGCGAAACGGCTGCCAAAATTTTGCACAACCCTACTCTCTTGAGATATTCAGAGCAGAAAAGTGTTTTTCATAATCCTCCCATATTCTGGTGATCGGGCGTAGGAGGTTACATTGCTGCCCATCGTGGTAGTATTTCCCATTTATCTTTGTCTTTCTTTTTCTGACTCTTTCCTCTATTTCCTGCTTTGGAATTTAAGAAAGGGCCAATATAAGTTAGCAAATTATTAAATAAGAACATGTACTATCTACTCAGGTGTCCTTACAATCAATCAACAAGGGATCGAGTAGATAAAAGGGGTGGGGGTGTAGCTCTCTATGTCGAGGAAAGCTACGCGTCCATGCAAGCTGATGCTGGTGACCAGGGTGGACTACTGGAGACCCTCTGGGTTAAAATCCGTGGGGAACATGGCACAGGGGACACAACGATGGGAGTCTACTACAGACCTCCCACCCAAAGTCAAGAGCTTGACCAGGAGATTGCCCGGGAACTGGCTGAGGCCGCATGCTCCAGGACCATGGTTATCATGGGTGACTTAAATTACCCAGACATCTCATGGGAAGATCACTCAGCAAAATCTGAGTGGTTGCAAAGCTTCCTATTGTGTGTGGATGACCTCTACCTGACTCAAGAAGTCTATGGGCCAACGAGAGGTAAAGCACTGCTCGACCTGGTACTGACTACTGGGGATGACCTAATTGGTGACCTAGTGATTGATGGGAAGCTGGGTGACAGTGAGCACGACCTGATCACCTTCACCATCTACCATAAAGCTGGCAAGTCAGTCAGCAACACTGAAGTCCTTGACTTCAGAAACACCAACTTTGACAAGCTCAGGAGGCTTGTCGGTGAGGCCCTAAGGGACCACAACTCCACGGGGAGGGGAGTTCAGGAAGAGTGGTAGCTCCTCAAAGGAATGATCCTCAATGCACAATCTAATTATATGCCATCTCGGAGGAAAGGCAGCAAGAGGGCACAGCAACCCCTCTGGCTCTCCAGAGATCTAGCAGACCTCCTGAGGCTAAAAAGAAAGGCCTACAAAGGATGGAGGATGGGATTTGCCTCCAAGGAGGACTATTGTGTACTGGTGTGGTCCTGCAACTGAACTCCAACTAGCTTCAAGTATCAAGGACAATAAAAAGTCTTTTTTCAGATATGTGGGGAGTCAGAGGAAAAGGAATGGCAACACTGGACCCCAGGTAAACCAGATGGGACAACTGACAACTGATGCCCAGGAAAAAGCCAACCTATTAATATTAAATGGGTACATTGTGTTGGTCTTGCATCAGTCCCATGGGACGCCTGTGCCCGCTATGGGACAGGGAGATCCAAGTGAGAGAGATCCCCTGCCCTCCATCAATACTGACCTCATGAAGGAACACCTTGAGAGGCTGAACACCTTCAAGTCAGCTGGCCCTGACAATCTACACCCTGGGGTACTCAAGGAGCTTGCGAGCACCTTAGCCCAGCCTCTGGCATGGATCTTTGAGAAGTCCTGGTGAAGCGCCCAAAGACAGGAAGAAGGCCAATGTGATAGCTATCTTCATGAATGGGAGGAAAGTGGATCCAGCAAACTATAGGCCCATCAGCCTGATCTCTATCCCGGGGAAGGTCTTAGAAAAGTTTATTAAAGGGGCCATCCTTAATGGACTGGCCAACGCCAACATCCTGAGGGATAGCCAGCATGAGTTTGTTGTGGGTAGGTCTTGCTTGCCCAATCTCGTTTCCTTCTATGACCAGGTGACCTATCACCTGGACCAGAGAGGGGAGATGGATGTCATATATCTTGACTTCAAAAAAGCCTTCAATAAGGTATTCCATGATCACCTCTTGGTGAATTTGGCCAATTGCAGCCCCGGGTCCACCATGATCCGCTGGCTGGGGAATTGGCTCCGTGGTTGGACCAAGAGGGTGGTGGTTGATGGAAGTCGATCATCGTGGTGCCCTGTGACCAGTGGGGTCCCCCAAGGCTCTGTCCTTGGACCCATATTGATCAACAACTTCATTAATGATGTGGACATTGGGAGTCACCAGTGGACTGGCCAAGTTTGCCAATGATACCAAACTTTGGGGCAGAGCACCCACACCTGAAGACAGGGGGGTGATCCAGGCTGACCTGGACAGGCTCGGCAAATGGGCAGATGGCAACTGATGGTGTTTAAAACCAAAAAATGTAAGGTTCTCCTCCTTGGGAGGAAAAACCTGCAGGATCCCTATAGGCTTGGCAGTGCTACGCTGACTAGCATTACAAATGATAGGGACTTGGGGGTCAGGATTGACCACAAGATGAACATGAGCCTTCAGTGCGATGCTGTGGCTAGTAAAGCAAGCAAAATGCTGGCTTACATCCATAGATACTTCTCAAACAAATCCCAGGACGTCGTTCTCCCCTTGTCTTCGGCCTTGGTGAGGCCACAGCTGGAGTACTGCGTCCAGTTTTGGGCTACACAATTCAAGAAGTATGTGGAGAAACTTGAGGCAGTGCAGAGAAGAGCCATGTGCATGATCAGAGGGCAGGAAAACAGACCTTACGACGACAGGCTGAGAGCTATGACGCTTTTCAGCCTGGAAAAGCGCAGGCTCAGGGGTGATCTGGTGGCCACCTATAAGTTTATCGGGGTGACCACCAGTATCTGGGGGAAAGTTTGTTCACCAGAGTGCCCCAAGGGATGATGAGGTCAACCAGTTATAAATTACGACAAGACGGTTTCAGGCTGGACATAAGGAAGAATTTCTTTACTGTCCGAGCCCCCAAGGTCTGGAATAGCCTGCCATCAGAGGTGGTTCAATTACCTACACTGAACGCCTTCAAGAGAAAATTGGATGCATATCTTGCTGTGATCCTATGACCCCCAGCTGGCTTCCTGCCCTTCAGGTGCAGGGCTGGACTCGATGATCTTCCAAAGTCCCTTCCAGCCCTAATGCCTGGAATGGATGTCTATGAAACCTATGAATATGAAATCTATGAAACCTATGAAAATCCTGCCAGGCTCCCATGCCTACGATCTGTCACAATTGTCCGAGGAGGGAGGTAACACTGACTGGCCCACGAGGACTCCGATCCTCCTTGCTCCCCTCCTCAACAATAGGGACCACACCGGCCCTTTTCCTTTCCCCCAGGACCGGAGCCGAACGTTGCGAGTGCTCGGACAGCCCTGCCAGTGGCACTGCCATGACGCCGGCCAATTTCTTCGGGCCCCTCAGAAGCAGCTCCTCCAGGCCCACCAACTAAAATGCACCTGGGCCATCCAAATGACTCAGCGTCAAGAGCCGGCAGGCCGGCATTCCCATAGTGCCCAGCTAAGGGCCCGTTAGGAGACTTGCCTGCATGCTGCTTTAGGAACACAGAGGCAAAACAGTCGTGGGAGCGCTCAGCCTGCCCCCTCCCCCATCACTAATGGCTCCCACTGCTTGAGGAGGGGTCCTCCACTGCCCTGTGTCTTCCTTGGACTCCCTCCCGACCTACAACAAGACTCATTGCCGCCTTTGCTTTCCATTGCCAGCCGCCACCATGCAGTTGCCGTGGCCTGTCTGGC
>NW_005843557.1:27415-45500 GCF_000455745.1 Alligator sinensis
TCGCTGCTCAGCCAAGGATGTGTTGGGGCCCCTTTCCCCCCCAGCATGGAATCATCTCCCTTGGCACCCAAAGGATCACTTCCTTTGGGACCAACCAACCCCTCCCGGACTCCCATCTCACCAATGCACCTCTCTCCTGCAGCTCCCGAGCCCCCTCGAATGAGCCTTCCTCGAGTCAAGTGCTTCCCCCCAATCAGTTGTCTTTCCCACCCAACGCCACCCAGCAAATTAGAGGGAAGGACGGTTCCTGTCCCCGAGGCGACCACAAAGCTGCCACTCCCCAACAGGGCCCTCCCCCGCAGCCCACGCCAAGCTGAGGGAGGCATTGCCCCCAGCGGTGCCATAGACCTGCTGCATTAGGCAACGGCCCTGTGTGAAGGGTCAGATTTGGCCAACAGCGCCTCCAAGCAGGCGTCGGGGCAGTTTGGGTCCCCCGCAACAACCGTGCACCTTGACCATGCAGCCTCCGCAGTGTTAGCTGTGGGGGACACAGTGGGGTGGCGAGTGCCAGCTGCCCACAGACATCACTGGCGGCATAGGCCATTGGCAGGGGCCAGGTGTGGCAGCGAGCGGCAACCGCCCACAGGCACTACCAGCAGCGGCATCCAAGTTCAGTGTGGGGGGCCGGGCCAAACTCAGGGGACGCATGTGCAACCCCTACGCATCACCAGTTTGCATTAGAGTCTCTGTAGCTGTTCTGAAGGCCTTTGTGTCTGGCATTCTGGAGAGAGGCTACGGGGGGCACCCCTCCAGGGTCCGCTTCCAGGTTCAGCCCGTGCAAGAAGGAAGAGGGTGGGCAGGACATGCCTCAGGAGCTCCGCTTCCCAGGGGTGTCAAGCATACAGACTCCTCGTGTGGACGGGCCACGTCGCTCCGCTTAACCATCACCCAAATGAAAGTCCCACAGTCCAGTGGCGCACAGGGGGCTAGGGGCCTGTTTGTCAGGACTCAAACGACAGCTACCTAACTACCCAGCTACCATCACAGCAGCCATCTTGGTCACAGAGCAAGGGAGCATCTCTCACGTGCCCTTATTCCTGACACTGATAACCTCATCGAGCGCTTCACTCTGAACTGAACAACGGGCTTGCCGTTAGCCTGCCAGCAGCCCCCCAGCACCTTGATGAGCTGTCCACAGTCAGAGGATGGTCAGGCAGGCAAAAATAGAAGGCGCCGTGTGACGGGCCCAATGCGGCACCAACAGGGCCACGCGCAGGAAGGAAACGGCGAGCACGTTGGTGGGGGAAGGTGGACACGTGATTACAAAGCTTTCATGTGGACCAAGGGCCTCAGAACAGAGATGAGGAAGAAGGCCATCTCGGAGGAAGGCAGTCCTCGCAGGGAGGCTGAGACACACGAGACCCAGAGCCAGCGCTCGATGCACCACAACCGAGGGTCCATTCAGCAGCCAAGACCCAAATAGACCCGTGGCTCACAGAAGCCTGGCAAGGGATTGCTTCTCTCAGTGCCTCTGCTTACCATCTTGAACACTGGGAAGATGAAGCTTCCTTCCCCCTGCCCCTTCCTCGGCCGGTCCCACGCACTTCCAAAGGAAACGCTGCGGGCGGTTGCTCCGCATCTGTACGGCACGGAATGCAACGGGACACCCATCTCCACCCATCTCGCCTCGAGCCTACGCGCTCACTCAACAGAGCAGGCTCGGGGCCAGTCAGGGCCCCCGGCTGCACCGTGCATGCCTCTGCCCAGGGTGGCGAGCACCCCGATCTGCCTGGCAAGCTGTTTGTCTGCCTTGTTTCCGTCGCAAGAGCGCAAGGTTGTTGCAAACGAGACACTGGGCACAGCTGCCCTCCCGGAGCCACACACCAGTGCCCACACCCTTTGCAAATGCCTCCATCACCTCGCAGAACAATGGGATGCCTTTCATTGGCTTCGCCCAAATGGATGAGAGGAGATGCTACGCTTTCTTCCAAATGTCCCACTTTGGGCCGCCACCCCTGAGGCATCCCCGAATAGTGCCAGAGGCCTTAGGCCACCTTTTCTTACTCTGGAGGTCCCCAAACACCACAAGCGGCTCACAGGTGTTTGTTCCTCATCAGGATTGTGATGCAAAGCTCCCATCTATGGCATTCATCAGGGAAGGCTGTGGCACCAAGACCTTTCCAGGCCACGCGGTGTGTACCCTATACCTGGCCCATGCACGCACAGCTACATTGATATGTAACTGTCTTGGGACTCACGAGGAGCCTGGCTCGTTTTGCATCACAACATTCTTTTTAAGGCCAAGCCAGGTTGACATCTGAAGCCTGTGTCCTGGGTGTCCAAATCTGAGCTCTGCCCTCCGCCTCCGACAGGAGGGAAACCTTCAGTCATGACCTTGTGCCAGCCAATGAGGGAGCTACATGTTCCACTGGAAAGGGCCGTGGCTTTGACCCCGGGTAATGGGCTGTCTCATCCCACCTCTCCCACCAACCGCCGTATGGCTTTGGGCACAGTGCTTCAGCTCTCCGTGTCCCAATTGGGTCCCACTTGGCAGAGCGGACTGCCTCAGCCCCATCATGATATGCAAAGAAATGGCCACTGGGTTCTCCTTGGACGCGCACATCCCTTGCTTTCTGCTACTCTTCGCTGTCTATTGAGAACAACCTGCGGAGGGTCGGCCTAAGAGGGAACTCTCGTCTCTGGGGCCGCGGCAGGAAATTCTCGGCTTTGCGTGGTCGACGCCAACTCATCACTCACTCTCGTGCTATGGGCTGCAAGAGGCAAATCGAGCCCCAGAGATAACTTGGGAGGCACTGGGATGTGCAAGAAGGCAAGCTTTGCTCGTCCAGGCTCCCACCCATGTAACCCCATGTTCCTCCCAAAACCTGGCACTGTTTGGCAATGGGATTCCCAATACAGGCTTCAAATTCTCATTCCGTGTCCCCTCAGAATGGCAGCCTGCGCTGCACCAGATGGAGGCCAGGGTCCTGAGCGTGGCGATACTCCCTGCTCATCCGTGCGAGCACAGGATGCTCCTAAAGCAGCCAACTGCTTTCTCCCTGTTACTCATGTGCCATGGCTGGGGCTGAGCCTTTCTGCCAAGTTGTTTCTTTGAGGACCATATGACCGGGAAGCCTGACTCTCAGCACTGTAATACGGAGAGGGGATAAAGTACAGCAGAGAAGACCAGATGCATGCAGCTCTCGTGCCAGCGAGTCACATTGCCCATGGGAAGGAAAAGATCAGGGTGGTCCACAGTGAGGCTTATCCTCAGCCCGGGACAGAAACTGAGCAGTTCCAGGGGCTGGTTGCCCAGTTCCTTTGTCCGTCTGCGAAGACCAAAGCCCCAAAGCTTGAGACAACAAACCTGAAAGGAAAGCAGGCTTCCCGTGATTTGCAGTGGTGCCTTTCTTCTCCAGCACTCGCTCCCGCTGTGCAGGTCCCGAGTTGTTTCCTAGGTGGAGGAGAGAGATAGGTTTCAGGGGCACGCAGAAGACTGGCAGAGGTGAACAGCTGGCACTCGCCGGCATTGACTCGTCACAGACCCGTTCTGGGTGCCGGCCGTTCCGGCTCCGACCTTACCGCTTCAAGCCTGGTCTCTCAGCCAGCGCTGGCTCACAGCCACATAGTAGCGGCTTTTCTCTTTCAGGGCATCACCTTCCTGCTTGAGAAGTCCCACCAACAACTACGTGGCATGCTAAGGCTACCACTCAATGTAAAGCCCCGGTCTTGACAGGAGGACGGAGGTAGATGGCTCCACATGGCTTAGGCTCTGGGTGGAAGCAGGGCCAACTGTGCTTGGCCTTCTCTCATGGCCTCGGCTCGCAAAGCGGTTCCGTTTGCGGGCCGGTCCTCGGGTCATGCCGATTGCATCCACTGGCCGGATTCTCTGCCACCCGCACTGTGGGTGATCATCTTCCCATGCGCAAACAAAGAGCACGTGGTTAGAAACTGCTACCGCCTCAGCGCAGGGCAAAGACATCTGTTCAGATGCAATTTGACAGTCACTTTGCTCACGGTGACATGGATGGGTGGCAAGGGCGTAGCGGGGTTAGAAGTTCCTACTGGGCACTAGGGCCATGCGAAGCAGCAGCATTCCATTTCAAAGTGCATTTTGCTTCAAAACAGCTGTCCCGTCCCGTCCCGTCCCGTCCCGTCCCATCCCGTCCGTCAAAACAGTTTCATATGTAGCCCCTAAGCTATCACGGGGCAGGTCAAAATGGCCTCAAGCTTTGTCACATCCAGCCCGATATGGATGAAAGTCACTGGAGCGGTAGTCCCTTCAGAGGGCACGATTTCTGCCAAGTCTCAAGGATCTAGGCACGGGGGGGAATCCGCAGCCCAAAGTGTCAACAGTGCAAAGCATCTCACGCATCCACCACATAGATTAATAAGCCACAGTGCCCTGGCACGTCTCAATTATTGTGTCTCCAGCCAAACCACCACAAAGAAGCACCTTTCTGGCTTAGCTCAGCATCAGCAAGACCACAACCGGAGCGCTGCATCCGGTTCCAGGCCCCGCACTTTAAGAGGGATGTGGTAATGCTTGAGAGAGACTGAAGAAGAGCCACCCGTACACTCAGATACTCACACAGCAAGCCGTACGAGGACAGGCGGCAGGGCCTGGACTATCCAGCCTGAAAAAGAGAAGGCCGACAGGGGACTGGGTAGCAGATGGTCATTACGCTGGAGGCATCCCTCTGGGGCTCGGGGAACAACCAGTTTGCCAGGGCACCCTTGGGGAAAGCCAGGAGGCACGGTCACAAACTCCTGGAAGACCATGTTGGGCTCATTTCAGGCTCAACATTAGGGAAAACCACAGCACAGCGAGTGCGTTCAGACCACGAACGTTCCTGTGCCGCACCGACAAAAGAGGAGAGGAGGAAGCTTCCATCATCGGCAGCTTACTCGGAGCTGTGCTTGCATTCCTCTAATCCATCAAAGGGACTGCAGGAAGCAGAGCTTCTAAAGAGAAAACGGCGATTCAGACACCAGGGTGGGGAGCGAGTTGGCAGGAAAAAGGGGGCGCTGCCAGGAAAGGCCGTCAGGGCAGGGGACAGAAGAGCCATGCAATAACCCATTGAGGGACCCAGGGGTTAAAAAGGCTGCTCTCAGCACCGGGAGAAGAGTCCAGAGTCTCACCCGAGACCGTACATAAGACGGTCCAGTCCGTGGAGAACTTCTTGGCCCGCAGTGTCCCAACAGGGCTTCTTTTTGGGCATGCTGTTCTCTAAGAGGGCCCTTCTGCATTTTCATCCATGTGCATTAGTCTGGCTGCGGCGCAACCCACGTCGACAAGGGGACCTGGCCAGCGTCTCAGTCTGAAGCACAGTTTGGCACAATATTTCTCAGATTCCGTTGGGCCTGCGGCTGTCTGTAGACTAGCGCAGCTACCGCCCATACCCCTCTGATCCTATGATGCACGGGCTAGCGTCCGGGGAACCTGCCATGGGAGAACATTTTCACGGGGCATCTTTAAAACATCACAGTCTGTGGGACACCCAGGTCCAGGGACCGGCATGCCCTTTATCCATCAGACGTGCGGACAGCCTGTCATCTGGGAGCCTTTCTCGAGTCCCGGGCTCCCCGGCTGGCCACGCTTGGGAACCTGGGCCCCGAGCCTCAACTCCACAGTCACCCATCCCTTTGTGAGAGCTTCCCCAGCAGCCCTCTCTGTTGGGTGGTGGGCCAGCACTGCACACAGGGCAACCGGCAAGCTTCCCCAAGGGCACATCCTTCCCCTCTGTTTGGTCATGCATTCACATGTCTCCCATTTGCATGACAGTGTCAACTGACCGGCTACCAAAACATTCCACATAGAGTGAGTGGCGCCTTGGTGGTGGGCTCGCACTTTCCTCACATGCTACATGTCCTGTGCACAGCTGATTCAAATGTATCACATGACTAAGGTGAAAACCATGCCATGTGCGCTGTGTCTGTTGGGAGCTGCCGCGCTCGTGATCTCAACGCGCCCTTCCATGACCTTGGACCTGGCCACATCCTTTTCTCTAGACGGTGGGAATGGGGCCCATTTCTTGCATGTGTGCGTGCAGCAAAGGTGTCTTTGGAGCGACCCTGGGCTTGGACCTTTGGCAGCTCAGCACAGGTGCTTTTTGCATATGTGAGCACTAGATGGTTTTTGTTGGCCCAGAAAGGAAACTTGCGTGCGTAGGAAAGCGGGCTCTGAAGAGGTGGCCACTGCTGCATTTTTATGTTTCTTACTCGATGGCATCGCATCGGGGGTATTGTGTCTATGGGCTGGGTTTCCAGCATTATGTTTGAGTTGCCTGACAGCAAGACCACCACTTTCCTTAAAAGGCAAGGACCTGCGATAGCTGACCTCGGTGTTAGTCATTTGGATCCTGCTGGAACCAGTCTGCCTATTAACTCGTGCAAGAAAGGGCTCGCTCTAAACTTTTGACAAGAGAAAGAATATGCACGCTAGCTCTGTTACTAGAAAATAGAAAGGGCTTTTCTCTTACTGGATACAATCGCTTGCGTGACATCCAAAACAAGGCCCCGGGCCTCGTCCCGGGACCCTACAGTCGGCAATGGCAGGGAATTCTGGGCACTGATCGGCACTAACGGAGACTGACTGTGAAGACTCAGGCACCAGGGATGAGTCCCAATGTATCGCTTTCCACAGGGAATACCCAGGGGCACGTGACATTCACAAGTCATTTGGTTGGGAAAACACTGCGACGTTGGGCATATGTTGCTCATCATCATGAGGGTAGGCGAGAGCCTGGGATGGCATTCATGGGGTGTGCAAAAAAAACCTTTACAACTCTTTTTTTTTTTTTTCTTACAGCAACGATTCATCAGGTGTGGGTAGTCACGTGGAATATTGAGCATGTGCTTGGACTTTGGGGGAACCCTCCGCAGGGGCAGGCTCGTACAGGGAAGCCTCGGCGACCGTTCCCAACATCAGCGAGATGCAGAGCTCCCTTGTTCTCGGGCCCCCTTTGCCCAAGGGGGCCCGTGGGCCCCGCTCACGGAGGCCCTTGCAGGGCTGGGCACAGACCCTTAGAAGCCACAAGCTTGGTATACGTGCCACCGGGGCACCAGCCCTAGTGTGCCAGTTGACGTCTGCCTCTTCCAGTTTGTTCCTCCTCCGCTTTGCCCCTTCTCAAGGTTGCCTAAGGTCGAGGCCCCTTGCCCGTCCGCAGGGGTCAAGAACAGCTGTGGGGATGGACAAGCTCTGAAAGCACACCCTCCGCTCTGGCTCTCGAAGGAAAGGCAGCCGGGCCCAGGCACACAGGCCTTGGCTCTGCCCACCTACCTTATGTCAGCCAGGGGCAGAAAAGGAGGCAGTGGAACCCATTTCCCTGCAAATGGCAGGGGTGCCAAGCGCTTGGAAGATCAAATGGGAGGCCACCAAGCAGACCCACCCGGGCAGGTGGCCCTGTGGGGGATTTCGCTCGGCAAAAAGGAACAAGCTCCTGCCTCCGGAAGCAACTACCTGCACAAAGATACCAGGCCGCTCGCTCGGCGCCCTGGCACTAGCGCGCCCGTGGGTAGACAGCACGCTGGGCCACAAACATCGGGCCCTGTAAGTTGCAGCAGTGCACAGGGACAAGCGCTCCTGATGCCAGAGAAATGCAAGGCCACGAGGCTGTCCCTGGGACCAGCCACCAGCAGGTGATCCTCCTGTCGGTGCCCCTCATTGACAGCGACGTGCCGCATGGCTTCGCTTTTTACAGGAAGGGCCCACAGCTGGGACACCCACAGCCAGGGCCTGCTCTCCTTGCTGGCCTGCCTCGCACATGGCTCACGCATGCTTTCAGACAGCAGAAGCTCATTGGGGCTGCAGGTGACTTTCCAGGCATCATGCTGCGACTCCTCTATGAGTACATCCGGCACTCAGGGGCCAGGCCGGAGGTGGCCTTTTGAGGGCCACAGAGGCAGCCCCGAGGCTTGGGCAGGTCCCAGGGGAGGGTGCAGTGGGAGATGCCGAGCTCCACCCTGCAGTTGAAGGAAGAACCTTCCTCTGGCTGCCCAGCGCACTCTCAGACCCCCAGGCAATGTCGGCGCCATGGTACGCAGGAACTGGCATGCTCGGTAAGCAAGGTTCTTTCAGCAGACAGGAGATCTTGTTTTTGACTGGCTGAGCAGCTGAAAAAAAGGTCTTAGCAGGATTTCGGGCGCAGCCCCCCTACTTCAAGCCCAGGGAGTCTCTGCTGGTTTGAGACCGCATTCAAAGAGACAAGCTAAAAGTGCAGCAGGCTGCTGGTGAAAATGGAGAGTGGCTGGCACACAGGCAACAGGGGCTGTGGGATTCTGGACATGTGGAGAATTCACCCCGCAACACCTGCGGGCCCCCAGCTCTCATAACCACAGGCTACGATGATTAGCCAGCCGAGGAGCCTCAATTTTTCCAGGAACCACCTGGGACTGGAAAATGGGGGACCTGCCCATGACCAGGACAGCTCCCAGCCAGCCCTGGGCCACACAGGGGAGCACGAGCAGGCTGGAGGTGGCTGGGGACTGTCTGGTTTCAGGCCATCTCCCGCCAGCTCAGGGCAGCACGGGCATACTTCCCTGTGTAGCCCTGGGGTGGCAGGGAGCTGTCCCAGTTAGAGGCAGGTCCCAGTCTCCTGCCTCAATTGGGTGACTGAGGCGCGGGGCGTGGAAAAAGCTTCAGCGGGGTGGGGGCCCCGCCCCTGGCGTGGCGGCGGGCCGGCCAGCAGCAAGCTAGCCACCCTGCAGGGCTTCAGGGCAAGGGGCTGGGCCCTGCCCCTCCCCTGCAGCTCTTTCCATGCCCTGCACCCCTGCTCAGGGAGTGAGGACAGGAGCTCCCCGCTGCCAGGGAAGGCGGACGTCAGCTCCGCCCCAGGAGCAGGCAGCCCCCCAGGGGTCCAGAGACAAGCATCTCGGTGCTTACTGCCAGCCCCCCTGGGCTAGTCTGAAGCTGGCCCTGGTGTCTGCAGGGGCCCATTGCTGGGCTGCAGGTACCTGGGGGTAACTCTGCTCCCTGTTCCTTGCGTGTGTTAATGCCTTCCCGGAAACCCTTACTCCGACTTGGCTTGCGCAAGCGTACTCGGGACCAGAGTAAACACACGTGCAGACATGCCCGCTGCGCGTTACCTACCATGCAGTCACTCAGCTACCTACATTTACAGGTAGTAGGAAAGCATACGTTAGCCTGTTTTACCATGCAGTCCCTGCTGCACGCGGTTACAGAGTGACCCTTTACCATGTGGTAAATTGGCCTCCCACCTCGTGTAGACGCACCCACTAAGTACACATACATCTGCACTGCAGGAGAAGACTTACCAAGTGGGCCAGGGCAATGGGAGTGGTCTATGGGCATTGGTGGGGTACTCTGATCTAACTTTTTTATCCCCCAATCCCTTAAAGCTACCGTGGGCATCACTTACCTGATGCTGCATCGTGCAGGACAGGCGCATCCTGACCTGTTGGTCTTTCCACACAATGGATTCCCCACAGACAGCCTGTTTAGAGATCACAGCATGGTATTTATCCCAGATGCAAGGCAAGTTTATGGATACAGCATCTCGCATTCCAACTTTGCGTGGAGATAAATGACAACAGTGCTGAAAAAAGATGAAGGGACCCATGTTATTCCATAAATCCCAGCAAGTAAAAGCCACATTTCTCCGGTGCCAAAAGCCATCCCGTGACTCTACAGACACATTTTGAGGCAGGCCCGTCGGTTAGGCACCGTACAACTTCCTTCCCACAGAACGTCACTTGGTGAATTGTATCTTTTCTTCACCGTTCTACATTCGTTACCTCTCCAAACAGCTGCGTACCTTCACAGCGTGTGGTACCTTCACAGCATGGGCTCATTAGCCCACCTGAAATGTTGAATGTGGAAGGTAAAGCGATGTAGCGAATAGGTATACCTGTTTCAAGGACGGCAAAGGGATTGTACCAAGCCAGGCCTGACCCACCCAATTTGCTTTCTATGGCAAGAGGATGGGCTCTGTGCATGCGGGCAGACCATTGCACCTTGACTCAAGCTGGGCTTTTGCTAACGTCTCCCACAACATTCCCACAGGTGAGCTGAGAAAGTCCAGGTCAGATAAAGAGTCTGCAAGGCGGACCAAAACCTGCCAGATCATTGCATTCAGAGGGTAGCAGTCAATGGCTCGATGTCTGGTGGGCAGCCGATAACAGGTGGAGTGCTTCAGGGGTCAGTGCTGGGCCCGTTTGGGTCGGTATCTTCCTCGATGACCTGGGAGATGGCATAGAGCGCACCCTTAGCACCAGGGCCAGCCCACAAGTTTTTGGGCCCCCTAACACAAAGAAGGCATCGGCGGGGTATGGGGAGGAGTGGCAAGCACAGAGGCAGATGAAGGTGTACCAGGGCCCTGGGCAAACACAAGACTGGAGGCCCCCTCCCACCATGGGAGCTGGGCTTTGGGCAGGTGGGGGAAAGGGCCCCTTCCCCTCCTAGAGCTGGCAAGGGAGGCTGGGGGGCCCCTGCCTGGCTGTGGGGCACATGCCCACCACTTCTCCCTGCTCCCCACCCCCACTACAGCCAAATGTACACATACACAGGGCAGACAAGGTTCTCCAGGTAAAACCGATATCTTTTTTGAGACCAACAACATGGTTGGAAACAGTTTTCTAGCCAGCTCTCCAATTTAAACACTTGCGATCAGGCTGAGGAAGCATCTTTGGTCAGTGCGCGCTCTTCCCAGGTGGAACAAAGAGTAAAGACGCCGGAGGCGGGCCTGTGTCCAAGCCAATCAGCAATAGTGTAAATTGAGGCGTCGGGGGCTGAGAGCCAGTGGGTCTCATGGAACCAGTCCTTAAACCGCTTGTTACCGAAGGAGCGAGTTTGGTCCGAGACGCTACAGACGTTCTACAAAAACTTCAAAGCATAGGCCGCCTTGCCAGCAACAGCCTCCTAGCCAGCGTGGATGCTACCCCTTTATATGCCACCATCCCCCGCCAGGACGGCATGCCCTGCATATCTCCAAGAGCAAGCTGACGACTTACAGACCCAACGATATGACTGAAACACTACGCTTCATCTTCATACACAACAATACCACTTTTAACAAGCACCGCTTCTCCCAGGCCATGGCCCCATAGGAAGCCACCCAGTTTATGAGCCACCTGGAAGAAGAATTCCTCAAAGACTGCACCATCCAACCCTTGCTGTACTTAAGCCAGATCGACGGCATCTTTGTCGCTTGCAACAAAAACTGGCCACATCTCTGGTTGAGTTCCGTCTGAAATGCGGCGTTCGTCATCCCTCTGTCTGACTGTCTCTCGCGGACTCTGGCACTGACATCTCCTTTCGAGAGGTGATGATCGGCATCCTGAATGGTAAAATACAGGCCACGGTAGAAGAGAAACCCATGGACCGATGTCCATATCTGCACGAAGCCGGCAGTTGCCCTAAACACGCCACAAAAGCTGTGATACGCAGCCAAGCCCTCAGGTAGCACCGAATTGGTGCTGCGGGCAACATCTGGGATCACCGCCACACAACTCTTAAAATACTTTCTCCAGTGAAATAGTTGCACATTTCAAAGAGCCGCCCAGATACCACGTGACCAATGGCTGCAGTGCAGTAGGAAAACCCCCGTGATTCACGCACAGCCGGTTATGACGTATCACCGCTCCCTTGAACCTATAGGGAAACTCCTCAGACCATTGCAGCTCACACTAGAAGGAGACACTATTCTTCCCGGAGCCACCCATCCCAACCTTCCGACAAGCACCGAGCCTCGCAACTCTCATCGCTGGAGGCAAACTTCTTGCAGCCCAAAACGCACCAAACGGTTCCAGGCCGTTCCATGAAAACAAGTGCAAAGCCTGCCAACATATCTCTGCCGCTGCCGCCACAACTGCTACGCGCCACGACAAAACCATCGCCATTCCCAGGTCTGACACCAGCACCACCGTAAGCTTTTGCTCTCTGTTCCAGCACGCCAAATGCCCTGATGGAAAATACATAGCAGAGACCAAACAACAACCGCGCACCACAGTGAACGCACACCGGAAATCTGTCTGAGGCTGGAATACCAGGTGACAGGTGGGGGGCACATTTCTCATGAGAAAACTGCTCCCTCTCCAGTCTCGCGGGATGAATCCTCCAAGGGAATGCACAAAATGCTTTCCACGGATGAGCCTATGAATGTCACTTCATCAACCTCCCAGATGCAACAAATCCTGGCCGAAACACAGAAGCAATGCAAAGCTGTAGAACCCTTGGTTCCAAAATGATCCCTTTTATGAGACCAACAGGGAAATCACCAGAAACCTGTCCTTTTCAGTGAGCTTTCAGGTTCCAAGGCCCTTCGTCGGGCTCCGAAAAAAGTAGAGATGGTAAAAAGTCCCCGTGGGTAGGAAATACACTTCATGTGTGCACAGAGGCAGCTGGAGGTGGACAGCTGTCCCTCTGGGTCCAGCTTTGTCTTGTGATCTCTCAGTTGGTCTCGTCAAAGGGATCATTTTGGAACCGAAAGTTCTACCTTTTTGCATTTTCTCTCGTCTCGGACCAACATGGCTACCAATTACGTCCCAATAACATGGACGATGCCGAATTGCAGCCTATGTTGGATTTTAAACTGTGTGTCAGAGCAACAAGCAAGATTTTCTTTACCTCCCTGCCTGCCGTCTGACACTTCTGGGGAAGGAATTTTACCTTCTTGCCATGTCAACGAGCAGCTCGGCACAACTCTGAAAGGCACAGCTACTAAGTACATCCCTGGCCTAAACACAGACCTGGGATTTATGACACGCTATAAGCTGCCTGACATCTGACTCCCCAGGTATCTCTCCAGTTTCCCCTGCTACATTCATCCCCCTTCCCCTTCACAATCTCAGCCTGCCTCTCATCCACTGGCTCCTCAATGTACATCTCCACTGCCTGCCCTTCTTGCTGCAGCCCAGCCCCTGGCCTCTTTCCCATTCATTCCCTCCAGGAAGAGCGCACACCAACTGCAGAGGCTTCCCCAGCCTGACCAAGGGTTTTTAAACCCAAAAGCTTGCTCAGAAAAATGTTTCTAAGTATTTATTTGGTCTAATAAAAGATATGACACACACACAGACACACACAGGACCCTTTCCTCTGCCCCCCTGGCCCGCAGCCCCCTCAGTCTCACTCCTCCCCCACTTCCGTTACACTCACATACAGGGGGCTGCTGCCTGGCCATCTTGAGCAGGCCTGCAGATGCAGAGGGCAGGCCTGGCTGGGCTGGGCTTTGCCCGGCGGGGAGCAGGAAGGCAGGGGTCTCCCAGCCTGGCTCAGCCCCCTCCCCTGCAGGCGTGGCAGGACTCTTCAGGTAAGACCCCTGCCCAAGGAGGAGGGGTCCTGCTTCCAGCTGCCAGGGAAGCAAATGTGAAAGCCGCAATTTTCAACCTGGTGCCGAAAATGGGTGTGGAGTTTAAAATGGTGGCTTTCACTTCCCTGCTGTGGAGGATGCCGGCTGCATGGGGCCCCTCAGTTTCAGGGCCCCCTGCGGCCGCAGGTGTTACAGGCATGGGTGGGTCAGCCCTGCTCAGCAAGTTTCCAGTCAACACCCAAGCTGAGGGGAGTAGTATAGCCACTGCAGGCTAGGGCTAGGACTCAGAGACCTCTGCACGTTGCAGGACCAAATCAAAACAAAGGTTCAACAAGGACAAGTGCAAAACCCTGCACTTAGGTTGGAACAATTCCACGCCCTGGGACAGGCCGGGGCTGACTGGCCGGGCAGCCGCTCTGCAGAAAAGGACCTGGGGGTGACAGGGGACAATGAGCTGAAGGTGAGCCAGCAGTGTGTCCTTGTCACCGAGAAGGCTAACGACATACTGGGCTGCATGGGTAGGTGCGTTGCCAGCAGGGCAAGGGAAGCAATTATGCTCCTTGGTGCATCAGCAGTGAGGCCACATCTGGAGTCCCGTGTTCAGTTTTAGACCTCCACTACAGTAAGGATGTGGACAAGTTGGAGAGAGTGCAGCGGAGGGCATTGGAAAAGGTTAGGAGGCTGGGGCACGTGACTTCTGAGGAGAGGCTGAGGGCACCGGGCTGATTTAGTTGAAAGAAGAGAAGACTGAGAGGGGATTGAATAGCAGCCTGTGGGGGGGCTCCGAAGAGGATGGAGCAGGGCTGTTCTCAGCGGGATCAAGGAGCAACAGGGTTACGCTGAAGCAAGGGACCTGTAGGTGAGATAGGAGGAAAACAGTTCTCGCTCGGAGGTGCACGCTGCCAAGGCTGCCGCGGCCGTGTCCCCGAGAGGATTGTGTCCTTGAGCAATGACCAATCTTCGTGTACCCCATTTGCCTTGTCTTCCTGGTTCTGCATCGCCTCCCCTACTAAAGCTCTGAGCCTGTCAGAGTCCACATTTTTGAAGTCGGGGATGTTGCTCCTGCCGGTCGATTTGTTGACTTGCAGACAACAGTGAACCTGACCATTTCATGGGTGCTGTTGCCCAGGCTACCCTCGATGTTCATCTCCCTGGGCCAAGGGCAGGTCTAGGAGAGCATTACCTCTGGTTGGCCCTTGCACATCCTGGATCAGGAAGAGCTCCTCGATCGTGGTCAGGGAACTGTGTGACTGATCCAACCTAGCCGAGTATTCCTCCCGATCTGCGTCCGGGTACTTGAAGTCGCCCGTGACAACCGAGTCCCTGGCACACGCAGCCTCTCTGTTGGTTCTTAAGAGAAGTCCACATCCAGCTCCTCCCCTTGGTTCGGGGGCCTGTAGCAAATGCCTACGGTTAGGTTTCTCTCGCCTCGCCCCCGCCCCATAGCTTGACCCTGGGCCTTCCAAGCTGCTTCTCTTCAGAGCCAATGTCAGTCTCCAGAGAGGAGTTCCACTCTCTCACGTCGAGAGCTACCCCTCCACCTTTCTTCCTGCCGTTCAGGGTTCAGCCCTCTAATTCTATGCTCCGATCATGCGAGGAGTCCCGCCAGGTTTCCGTGATCCCCACCAGGTCATTCTGTCACTAGCTTGTTCTCCATGCACCTGGCATTGGTGTGCGGGCAGCTGAGGCCCCAAGAGGACACCCTCAATTTCCTGAGACGCTGTGGGAGAACTGTTTGGTTCGCATTTTCCAAACCAGTTATCTCTGTGTCCTCCACATGGGAGCTTTCCTGCGTGCCGGTCCCCAGGCACGCGCTGCTTGGAGTTTCCCCGTCCCTTGGCAGAGTCACTGTAAAGCCCTGTCTGGTCTATGGGCCACCCTGGCTGAGAACAGGGCCTTCCTTACCTCTCCTAGGAGTCCTTTCTCCCTGAAGTACGTGCTGGGGTCAAAGAAAGAGAACCCCTCATGGTCACAACACTGTTGGAGGCGTCTGTTGACCTCTTCCACGCAGTCTTCCCTCCTGGCTCCGTGGCCTGTAACAGGGGGCACAGAAGAGAAAACAACTTAAGCCCCCAGTCCCTGGAGCCCAGCCCCCAGTGCCCTGCAGTCACTCGTGTCCCAGTCAGGGTTACCCCTCGCCACGTCGTCCATGCCCAAGTGGACGAGGAGCATGGGGTAATCGTCAGAGGGATGGATGAGCCTGGGGATCCTGTCAGATACAGGTCCCAAGGAGCCAGCAGACCTCTCGGGGTATGGGGCCCCCGTACCTCTCAGGAGAGAGTCCCCCACTGCCACCGCCCGGCATCTCCTCCTAGGGGCAGGGATACTTACCTCCTGAATACTTACCTCCTCCTCTGGTGTCTCTGTCAGAGTCTCCTCTTGCACCGCCAGGGGAGTGTACCTGTTGTGCGGTGCCAGGGGAGAAGCGGCCCTAGCTCTGCGTGCCCCATACATGGAGATGACTGTTTTTCAGGGAGCTTGGGGTAGACGGGGGGGTGCTTTGTGGCCACCTCCTCCCCTGTTCCCCTGGAGTAGGGCCTCATGGTAGTTGTGGCTGTAATCTTCGTGGGCCCCGATGACACGCAGCCAACATACCTCCTCCTTGAGCTCCCGCACTTGGCCCTCCAGGGACTCCACCGGGGGGGGGGGGGGTGCTCCCATGCTTGGGTATCAGCAACCCCTATGGTCCAGGGCCAGTCTGGGTGGAGGTCTCGGTTCCAAGAAGCTAATGCTGACAGGCATGGAGGGTTGCTGCCATGGCCGCGAGCTACTTCTCGTACTTAGCTGGTCTCAGCAGCTTCTCTTTAGTCCTCTGGGCTCAGGTCGCCTGCTTGGCCCAGCCCTCCGGGTGCCTTGTGCATGCCCCTCCATGCAAACTCCTGCACAAACTGCTGCACCATTGTTGGGCCACACCTGTTTGCATGCTCTCTTTGCTCAGCTCCAGTCACAGGGCTCCCTGGGGGGCTCAGGTAAGTAGAGACCGAGGTGGGGGCATCGTTTCCCTCCTGGGCTCCACTCAACCAGTGTATCCCACCCCGCACAGCCCCATACACATGCATGCATGAGTGTGCACCCCCACCCCGCCACCCACTCAAACCCCTACTAGCACCCCTGCGCTCACCTGCCCTCTCTGTCAGCCCAGCTTTTACCTCCCAGCCCTTCACTGTGGGGTCCGGGTCCGGGTCTTTGGTTTCCAGGGACGCAACAGGTGTGAACCTGCGCGTCTTTGCCAGGGAGCAGGCTTGAGAGCAAGTTCTCTGCTGTGCGATAGCTAGCTGTTTCAGAGCACACGTGAAGAAAAAGAAGATGCTTCTGCTTTCTCATCTAATCTAGCTCTCCGGGACTGCTGACACATTACGGCCGCCAGGACAGCGATAACCTGATCGACGCTTCTGATCTCTGGAAGGGCAGAACCTCTGAAGGCAAGTCCCAGTGCTAAGTTCACTCTCGCTGCCTCTCTCTGTGGTCTGTGGGGCCCCGCTCTTTCCCTTGTGCTAGGGGTGACACTGGACGACAAGGAAAAATCCCCACTGTCAGAAATGAGAACAATCTCCTAATTGACAAGAGTTGCTGATGGCTTCCGGTGGGGAGGCAGCCTCACTGCACGTTCCGGTGTTTAAAAAGTGTCCTGGCCTTCAGAAAAAGTGGCTGTTATTTTCTGCGCAGCATCCTCACATGCAAAGCGAGATGCACCAAAGCTGTGTGTGTGCTTGTATATCACATAGCCGGTGATCCAGTTCCGCTGGAGGGACACCACCGAGCACACTTACAGCACAGGCTGATCCCTCCCGGGGAAGCACAATATCATTACAGAGAGAGAATTAAAAACAAAACTGACTGCAAAGTACCACTCATAAATATGCAACAGATCCTTCCGCTCCTCAATTTAGTGCAGCAGGGCCATGGCAGGCTAGAGCTGAGAGCAGGCAAACCCACCTGAGCAGCAAATATCTGAGCATCTGCCCGGTTGCTCAGGCAGGTTTTGCAACCAGCGCTAGTCGCTGCCACAGCTTCACTGTTATTGGTCCTTCTGCTAGGCAAGGAGCCTGCCCAAGCTCTGACTGACCAGAACCGCCTGAGAGGAGGACGGTGCAGTATTTTTGCTCCACTTCCCCCCGACCCCTGCCAATCCAGCAGGCTACATTTCCCGTGTTTTATAGATTTCATAGACATTAGGGCTGGAAGGGACCTCGGAAGATCATCGAGTCCAGCCCCCTGCCCAAAGGGCAGGAAGTCAGCTGCGGTCATAGGATCCCAGCAAGATAAGCATCCAGTTTGCTCTTGAAGGTGTTCAATGTAGGCGCTTGAACCACCTCCGGTGGCAGGCTGTTCCAGACCTTGGGGGCTCGGACAGTAAAGAAATTCTTCCTTATGTCCAGCCTGAAATGGTCTTGTAGCTGTTTATGACCATTCGACCTAGTCGTCATCCCTTGGGGCACTCTGGTGAACAAATGTTCCCCCAGATGCTGGTGGTCACCCCTGATAAACTTGTAGGTGGCCATCAGATCACCCCTGAGCCTGCACTCCTCCAGGCTAAAGAGCCCCAGGGCTCTCAGCCTGTCATCGTAGGGTCTGCTTCCCTGACCTCTGATCATGCGCGTGGCTCTTCTTTGGACTCTCTCAAGTTTCTCCACATCCTTTTTGAATTGTGGAGACCAAAACTGGACGCAGTACTCCAGCTGCGGCCTCACTAAGGCCGAATACAAGGGGAGAATGATGTCCCGGGATTTGCTTGAGAAGCATCTATGGATGCAAGCCAGCGTTTTGGTCGCTTTACTAGCTGTAGCATTGCACTGCAGGCTCATGTTCATCTTGTGGTCAACGATGACCCCCAAGTCTCTTTCTTCCATAGTGCTAGCCAGCGTAGCACTGCCGCG
>NW_005843557.1:48407-84265 GCF_000455745.1 Alligator sinensis
TTGCTCCAGTTGGGCCCATGTTGCCTGTGGGAGCCAGCAACTCAGCAGGTTCTGCTGGAGCGGCAAGAGGTGCTTACCTGTTGCTCAGCTCTGGCAGGGCAGGAGCCTTGGTGAGGCAGGCCTTAGGGCCCTTGACCACCTTGGTCCATGCCCCTGGCTGGACAGAGCGGGAAGTCCCGGAGTCATCCTTTGGCTTGGAGGGAGACTGTGGTCTACCCTCCACCTCCTGGGGGAGAAGGGCCTGGCAGTAGGAGTCTATCTCCTGCTTGCAGTCCCTGATGGCATGCAGTCTCTGGACTGTGGCCTGGACTCCTCCAGCTGGCGCGCCAGAGACCCCAAAAGGGCGCAGACCCCACAAGGGGAAGTAACCATGCACCCAGGCACCAGAGCCTGAAAAAGGGACAGGCAGCCCCACCAGAAGGGCCTCTGTCTGTGTGGAGCCCGGAACCAGGGGCTCCGTCTAGGTGGCCGTCTCTGAGGTGCCAGAGGGGGGGGCCGCAGAGCCTGAGGGGAACCTCGGGGTGTGGCATGTGCCCATCTGTCTCATGCCTCTGGGAGGCTGGCTATGGCTGGGACTATCTACCCTGGGGGGTGCGCAAGCAGGGTCTTGGGCCCTCCCATGCACCCTCCCGTGCGAACTCCATGCTAATTCATGCGCCGGCAGAGAAGCGCGCCTGTTTGCGCAACCTGTTCACGCGGCTCCGGTCGCGTGGCTCCCTGGGGGGCTGGGCGAAGTAGGGGCCTGGGCGGGGATTGACCCGGCCGGACTCCACTCAGCCGCCTCCTCCCACTCACTAAGGGGTTAGCCCCCTCTCTCCACGGGCCCCGCTTACCTCCGGCTGTGCTGGGGGTCGGTGGAGGGCTCCGTGGCTGCTGGAGGGTTTCTGGGGGACTTCGGGGGAGTGGGGGTGCAGTGGGCTTTCACCCACGCGTGTCTCACCGCTTCCGGGCCTAACTGGGGAACTGTTGCGACCCCAAGATGCAGAACGCAGACTCACCTGAAGTCTCATGCTTTACGGAGAGATTGGAAAGAGAGAACGCAGTGCTTTTGAGGACTTTTGTTTTTTTTCTGTGGAGCTTTTACCATTAAGAAAAGGGCAAAGGGGAAACAAGGGCAAAGGGGAGGGGAAATTGGACAGGTGATGCAGGCTGACACTGAGGGCAAAGAGGGAGCAGAAGTGGGGGACTGGACGGTGTGTATGAAGTGAATCGGTGGGGCAGAGCCAAGCAGCAAAGCGCTTTCAGAGCAAAGACAGGTTGTTCCATTTCACAGTCACCTTGCGTCAGGCCATGAGGCTTCCTCATTACCCTCTGTTCTGATTGTTTCCTGATGGTGACAGCAAAGCAGGCCTGCTCGGCTGCCAAAGAGACAAACCCAGGTCTCGGTTTAGGGCTGCATCCTCCACACGGCATGGGCATCATGATAGGGATAAAACCATTGCACTCAGGGCACTGGCCTAGGACGCTCTGGTTTTGGTCTCCAAGACAACCCTGACGTTGGGGCTTGTGTGGTTTGCATTGCGCTTGGCTGGCAGAGCCACGAATGAAGCAGCTAGAGATATGAAACGTTAATCATCTCCTTTGTCTAAAAGATGCTCTGAATCTCAAATTCAAAGTTTGAAAGGTTATCTAGAAAAATTAAAACAAGAATTAAAGGCTGTTAGGGAGAAATTGGCTGCTCCCCCAAAGTATATGCTGGCAACCGCTCCGTTGTATCCAGCTTTGCCTGGGGCACCCCCTCCACCGGAGCCAGCAGAAGACATTCTTGATTTCTGCTCCAATCCCACTCTCATGAGAATCCTACCACAACAGCCAGCTCAACACCAAGCTGCAACAAAAATTTCCTAAACTAAGAGAAGACCTGAAAAAGTTTCAGGAAAAGTTACAAACTGTAATAACTTGTTACACCCCCACTTGGGCTGACATAAATCAACTTTTACAAGCCCTGATACCTAAATTACCTAAAAAAAACAAGATGCGCCTTTATACTTCTTGTTTATGTCCAAACGAGGATCCAGGAACTGGTCAGGACTTTATTAACAAAAAAAAATCTTTGGTTCAGGTAATTCTTACAATCTGCCCAAAGAGGGCAGACTGGACCAAGATAAATACTTGTAAGCAACTAAATGTCTTTTTCTACCTCATTCTCCTGAAACCGTAAATGCAGTTGGTATAGGTGGACAAACTATCCCATATCCCGTCTCTGAACCTGTATCTGTCTCTATTGGCCCTTCATCTGAGAATTATGCCTTTCTTCTTAGTCCCTGTGCTCCTGTCAACCTTCTTGGGAAGGATTTGCTGTGTAAACTGAGATGTGTGATTTATTGTAACCCAGAGGGTGTTTACCTTGAAGTACCGAAACAGGGAAACTGAGCTTGTGGCTTTGCTAACTCAGGAGTTCTCTTATTCTGACACTTCTTTCTTGCAGGAGGAACTGTTGGTCATGGGTACCTCCACAGCTGTGGTCCACCCATGTGAATGAAGTGGGGCACATGCTGAGTGCTGAACCAGTGCATATTAGTTTAAACCCTGCCAAGCCACTTCCTCGTGTCCCGCAGTACTCTCTCTCGAAGGAGGCTGAAGAGGGAATTAAGCCTGTCATTTCCTCACTCCTTGAGCAAGGGATTATTGTCCCAATATGCTCCCCTTGCAACACACCTATCCTACCTGTTAAGAAACCTGGTAAAGATACGTATCGATTTGTGCAAGACCTCCGAGCTATAAATGCCGCTGTTTTACCCGCTTTCCCCGTGGTCCCTAACCCTGCTACTATTCTTTCCCGCCTCCCTCCTGCTGCTGTCTATTTTACAGTAGATCTTTGTTCTGCTTTTTTTCTCTATCCCCATTCATGAGGATAGCCAGTATCTGTTTGCATTTACTTATCAAGGACTCCAATATACCTAGACAAGACTCCCTTAGGAACATACAGAATCTCCTCCTGTTTTCCCAGATCCTGAAAAAGGATTTGGATCCTATCACATTCAAAGGGGGGGTCCACCCTTGTTCAGTATGTTAATGATCTGTTGTTAGCCTCACCCACTTTGGAAGCCTGTCAGGAAGATACTTTGATACTCCTTATGGCCTTAGCTCAGAAGGGCCACAAAGCCTAAAAATCTAAACTGCAGCTTTGTAAGCCTAAGGTACACTATCTGGGGCATGATATTTCCAGCAGGAGAACGCCACCTTTCCTCTGGTAGAATTGAAGCTATCCTTGGCATTCCCAAACCTATAACTAGAAAAGAAATAAGGGGATTCCTAAGTGCAACAGGTTATTGTAGACAGTGGATCCCATGTTATGCTGCTTTTACAAAACGCTTGCAAGCATTTACCCATGATACCACTCTGGAACCCCTACCTTGGACTCCTGAAGCTGAGCAAGCATTTGTGGCCCTTAAACAAGCCCTCACTGTTGCTCCAGCTCTTGGACTCCCTAATTACAGGAAACCTTTTACTTTGTTTTGTCATGAATGGGAAGGAGTCGCTTTAGGAGTACTTACTCAGCTGCATGGTGAGAAGCATCATCCAATTACGTATTATAGATCCGCCCTTGATCCCGTGGCTGCAGAATTTCCCCCTTGCCTTCATTCAGTGACCGCTGCTTCTTTATTAGTTGAAAAGGCCGATACTCTACTGCTAGGACACTCTTTAACCGTTGCAGTTCCCCATGCTGTAATGGCTCTTCCTCTGATGGGCAAGACTCAGCATATTTCCAATTCCCATCTTAATAAATATGAGAAAATTTTACTGTCAGCTGCAAATGTAACCTTAAATCGTTGTTCAATTTTGAATCCGGCATCACTTCTGCCAATTGCCCCTGATGGTAAACCTCATGATTGCCTATCTGTCACAACTCAATTGTTAACCCCTCAAACTGACCTCAAGGACATTCCTATCCTGAACTCTAATCTTGTTCTGTTTGTAAATGGTTCCTGTCTTAGAAATGATGCAGGCAAGTTGGTTGCAAGATATGCAGTATGCTGTTTTAGAAGCCTATTCCTTACCTCAAGCTCGGTCTGCTCAAGTTGCTAAAATCATTGCTTTAACACGTGCCTGCATCCTTGTGAAAAAACAAATCACAACCATTTATACTGACACTAAGTATGCTTTTGGTGTTGTTCATGATTTTAGACAAATTTGAAAACAAAGAGGATTCCTCTCTTCATCAGGAGCCCAAATCAGTCATGGTTGTGATATCAAAGAACTTTTGGAAGCTGTTCAATTGCCCTCTATTCTTGCCATTGTTAAGTGTAAAGCTCATGAAAAACCCTTTAATGATGTCACATGAAGAAATGATCTGGCAGACCATTCTGCCAGAAATTAGGACCTTTCTGTCCCACAGGCTCCTATCTCTGTTTTTGTTCGTTTTTCAGCAAACCAGTCTCCTCTGGCGAGCCTCTCAAACCTGACCTTTCTTCAAAATCAGGCCACAAAAAGGGAAAAAGGTGGCTGGCTGCGTGCAGGGTGTTCCCTGCACTCTGACTCTCTATGGAACTCCCTGAACGGCTGCCTGATAGCTCCTAGAGAGCTTTTGCCATACCTTGCTCATCTGACTCATTCAGAAGCCCATACCAGCAAAGGAGGCATAATTGCTGCAGTACAAAAAGATTGGTTTGCCCCCAATTTTCCTTCCATGGCACAACAGTACTGCAGATCCTGCCCCATCTGTTTAGCTCACAGCATTGGGCAACGGGTAAAAACGACACCCACAGCCCATCCCCCTCCATGGGGACCGTTTGTAAACTTGCAAATTGATTTCGTGCAGCTACCAAAGTGCTGCTCTTATGAGTACATTCTTATAAAGAATTCATCCTTAGGTTCAGATTGCCACTTGCAATAGATAGCGACAGAGGCACCCATTTCACAGGACAGATAGTAAAAAACATCTGCCAAGCGCTCAGCATACAGGAACATCTACACTGCAGTTATCATCCACAGTCAAGTGGTGCTGTAGAATGTAAAAACTCAATTTTGAAAACACGCATTTCAAAGATCTGTGCTGAAACAGGTCTCAAATGGCCTGAAGCACTGCCTATTGCCCTTATGCACATTAAAAACACCGTCAACAGAAAACACGGTTTAACCCCTTATGAAAGACTCATGGCACAACCCATAAGAATGCCAGCTACACCACCTGTAGCCCCAAACCAAGCAGACCTACAATTAACTGATAAAACTGTCCTAAATTATTGCAAAGCATTAATGAAGTATGCTAGGTCTGTTCATTCACAGGTCCAAGAAGCTTTACCTCAACCACCGGATGTTCCTTGTCACAACATTGAGCCAGGAGATTGGGTCTACGTAAAGGTTCATCAACAGAAAAACGCACTTCAACCCAGATGGAAAAGACCCTTTCAAGTGCTTCTGACCACTAACACTGCTGTTCGTTGACAAGGTCACCAGACGTCGACTTACGCCTCGCACTGCAAGAAAGTAGCACCACCATTGGATCCCGAGGCCGCTGAGTTCCAACCAAAGTTGAAACCTTTCCCTGAAGCCAAGGACAAGGAACCTCAGGACCTCACTCAAGCAAGTGAGGAGTATCAAGGCGCAAGTGATAGTGATCTCATTGATGAACCTAACACCCTGATCCAACTAACTCCATCAGTTGGAAAGCCAAGGTATCATCTGCGTCCTCAGAAGACGTAAATGTTTCCATTTGGAAGATCATCACCTCGACCAGATCAGTGCTATTAACATCAAGGCGAACAAATAGACAACGAAAACCTGAAGGATTGCCTGCACAGGCAAGCCAAACAATACTTGCCAACATGTTTAAAAAACTTGTCATAACTGCTATCTTGTTTAGCTTAATTGCTTTAAGTGCTTCAAACGTATACTTAAAATTCTTGCAAAGGGTTACTGAAGCCTTAAACACACGTGATGGTTGGGTCTGTGGACTTGTCCCCAGAACCAATGATACCGTGGCCTTTAACCCTTATAAATTTAACTGTGTGGTGGAAGGACCCAAACAATGCCACCTGGACTGATGCAGGGTACCATAAGGTGATACCTATACAGGGAGAAATGTGTTGGGTATGCAACTACTCCCAGCAAAAAAAATATTCAGTGGGAAATAGTAGTTGCAAACCTTATGATATGGGAAAAGGGGCGTGGATGAACAATCATACCAAAGAGAGAACATGGTGCCAAAGTTTTAATGGATAGTAGAACTCATATAACCAGACTAGCAGAGCTGGCTCGATATCCTGCAAACCAATGAAGTGGTCAAATATTACCATATGGGAATGTTCTAATTTAGGAGGGCATTGCTATAAAAATGGCATCAAAAAGTCAACATCTTCTAACGTTTTGGGGAGGCCTTCTCCTATTGGAGGTCGGTTTGCCCGAGACTGGTATGACGACTCCTTTAATAATAACCAGGCTCTGGAAGAACCTATTGGGTATGCGGGACTAAAGCCTACCATCAACTCCCACCAAATTAGTTTGGATCCTGCTATCTTGCCTGGCTAACTCCGACCGTCAGGATAACAAAGGTCTTGCCTCGAGGGCATCACCAAAATAAGAGAGCGCGCCCCGATTTAGCAAACCAAAAACAAAACGTGGTAGCTACCCTTAAAGCTTATAAAAATCCTTTAACTTTAAGAAAATTAACAGAGTGTTCTGTAGCAGGAATAATTCCACTAGTTAGAGGCCCAGCTATCTCCTGTTTAGTATGATATACCCTGCAACTACAAGCAGTAATTGAAATATTAGCCTTAGAAACTGAAACTGCTATAACCAGTCTGGGAAATGCTATAAAAACCATAGCTCAAAACCAAGATGAGTTACAACAAATGGTTATGCAAAACCGATTGGCTCTTGATTATGTTTTACCTTCTGAAGGGGGTGTGTTGCACGTATGTAAATAGTACTTTCCAGTTAGTAGAAGAGCAAGTAAATGATGCATTAGCACATACTGCAAAAGGAGCTGAGGTTGCCTTCATTCCAAAAAATACTTCAGCCAATTGATTCAGTTGGCTAGACCCTTGGGGACCGTTCAAAGGCTTGCTCGGAAAAATAATGTCTGTTTTGTGCCTGATTTTAGTTTTAGGCTTAAGCATATATATATCTATACAACTAATTTTGTGTTGTGTCCGCATGAATATCCAAAGAACTAAGCAGAGCATTTCTAGTATCTCAAAGGAAACTAAAATAATGGTGTTGCAAAGGTGTGAGCAGATCGAAAATAGAAATGAACGGCTGCAGAATGAAATTGAAGGACTTATAAAATTGGAAGTTTAAGGCTAAGATGAGACTAATATTCTCAAAGGGGGGACCGTGCCCACAGAGATGTGGGGCTACGCAAGCAGCCAGCACAGCCAAAATAATTTAGCTTGGGCTTTCATTTTGGGTTTTTTGTTTTTTGTTTTTTTTTTGGGGGGGGGGGGGTGGGGGGGGCGGGGTGAAGCAACAAATCAGCCAAATCAATTGCAAAGCCACAAGTTGCTCAAGAACCACGTGGCCCATGTGGCCCTACTACCGGCAAACATCCTCCACCCCTGCATGGGGCTTCAGATGCTTCCAATTCCTACATGCAGGCCCAAGCCTGGAGGCTCGGAGTTCAGATGCCCCTCAGTTTCGCCCGCCCTCAGTCGCACAGCCACAGGGACAAGCTAGGGAGGACGCTCCCATTTCCATAAAGCGGGTATATAGCCAAGATCTTCCCACTGGAAGAGAAAGTGGGAGACTCTGCCTGCCCTCGGTCGAGGTACTACCCCATGCCAAGAAAGCGGCTCTCCTCAGCGACTAGGAAAACCAAGTCATGGCGGGCATATATGGCGTAGCCAAGAGCTGACCTTGGAGCTCCTAAATCACAATCCAGCGCTGTAAGCACAAAGCCCATGCTTCTCGGAGCTGGGCTACATTCAGGATGTGGTGTAATATTTGCTGTGTGACCTCAGCCAAGTTACGCTTTCACCCTTCTGACAGCACGCCTCCTGTCCTGCCGCTTTCAGTGAGATAGGCTTCGACTTTGTCATTTCTACCATTTCCCCACTGCATCCGGTTACCCAGCTGATTTTACCTGCCACCCACAGCACTTGCTTTTCACTTGTCACTTCTGCCGCCGGTGTCGTTGAACTGTTGCCATATCATCTGTCCGCACAAATGCGTTTGGAGGAGACGGTAGGAAGAACAGCAGGGAAAATGGAGCAGGGCTGCACTGAAAGAGAAAAAAAAAAAGGTGTCCTTTATAAACGAGCACGGTTCTTTGGGTGAATCCAATATCTTTTATCAGACCATAGTTAATCATCTTGATCAACTGTCCCTTTCTCTCTCAGCCACAACTGCTTCCCACAAAGGCAGAGGATGCCAGGGCATTCATGACCCCCACTTAGAAAGTTTCCACAGGCAAACGGCACCAGGAAGCCCACAAGCAGACCGTGGCATCAGGGATAAACCAAGCTGCTTATTTGGCTTCATACAGAAAAACACCACCGAAGGTTTAAAAGGGAAATGCCAACCCAGATACATAAATATAAAGTAGCCAGAAGTCAGACCGTGCCAAAAGGCTCAGTAGAAACTCAGGGCCAGATTTGCAGACAATCTGGTCTCAGCTGGGTTGGGAATGAAAGGTGCCAAGCCGTCCTCGAGCGGCACTTTCTCCCTTCCCAATGTAGCTGTTGGGCTATTCTGGCTATTAAATCAGCTAAGCAACAGTCCAACATCCCAAAGGTGACTTTCACTACCATTGGTAGCCAGGGTCCTTCAAGAGACCGCTCCAACGGGTCTGGGTGACAGGTGCAGCGACGCCCGGGGCAACCCCCTTTCTCTTGGCCAGACCCGTTCTTCCTCAAAAGCTAGGAAGCTGTTTGCATGCAAACTTACCCAAAGTCTTGGTATGACCAGAGGAATCCCTGGCTCAGAAATAATTCTTCCTCGCTCAGGTTCAGCCAGCCTTTAAAAGCTGCTTTGTGTGGCCCAACTGGGTTTTGAGTCCGCTACGGTGGCGTGGGCTCCAACCTCAGCTGGGCCCTCTAGTAAAATACGACGCTGAAAGTATATTATGAAAGGACAAAGCAGTGCATGGATAGTAGTGACTCTGACACGTTTAAGACTAAGGAAAATGAGGGAGCCTTTAGCAGAGACTGGCAAAGAGCATACACCATCCGCCTTCAGGACCATAACTGCACACATGCTTTCCCACACACCCAGCTATGAGACACACATGTCAGAATGAGACAGGGAAGTGTGCACCGGTCCGGGCTCCCCCAGACACGGTTGTTCAGACTTGCAGGCTGCCACTGCAGCCCTCCTTAAGTGGTGCATAAAGATGGGGTGCACATGTATGAAAGAGTAAATGCAATCCGGTTCTCCTGTAGGATGTTACGAGGCTCTGTTATAATAATGGATGCAAGGGAAGGGAAGAACAGCATGGGAAGACTATTCCAGCCTCCTGCGGAGGGTTCGAGATTGAGAGTACGACCGGGGGTAGAAAGGTAAGAAAGATTTATTGACTTCACAAAAACACAACTACGAGTAGTAATGAGACAAACAATGACAGACGAGAATAATTTTCATCGACAACTTATTGGCAGTCCCCTTCAATGCCTGACATACGACAAGTTTCTCTTTCTCTAATCTTCACAGAACCTTCAGCAGGCACCTTTGTCTCACAGACAATTTTCAGCTGTCACAGAAGACTGTATTCAGAGTAGAGGACAAAGCCCCTTTCCTTGAATTCAATCAATGGAGGAGACGAGTCAGGGATGAGAGACAGTGGAAACATCAAAATAATTTTTTACTCCTCAAAACCAGGACACCTATGTAACACTTTAACCATGGGGGCAATGGGGAACGTAGCTCTTCAGATGACACGTGGCCAGTATGGGAGACCTTGCCAATGAGGGCCACGTTCAGAAACAACAGCCAGGCTTTGGGTCTGCTTGTGTCAGCATGCCTCCTTCTCTTCCCACATCCATTTGTTGCGCGCAGCATGCCTGGCAGCTCGCACCGCTTCATGAAAGGTAAATATGTCTGCCTTATGGCATGACTCCAACCAGAGGCCTCTGCAGGGAAGGAACTGGGATATAGGCGAACAGATAATGGAGAGAACTTTACTCCATGCTAGCAAGACACTGTCAAACCAAATAGAGCCATTTCGGGCACAGAACATAAACTCAAGATGTGCTAGAGAGAAAGCATACTGGATTCTCTCTCTACCGTCTCCGATGTGTCATGACCCAAAGGCATGATTTTGTGTGTGCTTCGGCACCAAAATTATCCCCGCCAGGTTGCAACTTCATTGCACGGGACAGTTTCCTATTGCAGAGGAAAACTCCTGTGCAGGGACGAGTTTCCCGCCTCTTTGCAGCTTCTTTTGCAGGGTGTATTGCTCAAGTTGCAAGAGAAATGCACGGTGCAAAAGAGTTCCCGCCACCCGTATGCAAATTCGTTCCCCGCTATTGGCTAGTTCTAAATTATTCCCACGTGGCGGCTAGTGATTGGCCTGTTAGCCGTATAAGAGACTTGAGCAGTTTCCACCCAAGCCAAAGAGGACTCCATATCCTCTTGTGGAGACTCTGGATACACGGCAGGGTAATAGAGACCCTGTGTGAGATTCAGAGGAGTTTGGCGACCTGATCCATCGCCCACCTCTTCCCGTCTTTGAGCGGAAAGAATTTATAAGACGTATTTAGGACTCCGATTTTGGTGGCGCGCTCACCCACAGCAATTGGAGCTCTGTTCCATGGAGCCTAGCAAACTCCACGTGACCGTCCATGTTGTCTGTGTCTGTAACCGCAACTCAAGCAAGCTTTCCAGCCTACACCGCAACCACCTTGGGTGTAAGTAAACAATCTTTAAATCTACCGTTAAGCGTCTGTGCCTAATTTCAGCTCATCGCCCTCCCTCTCCAATCCAGCGTGCCCGGGCTGCTGGCCACAGCCCGCGTGCAGCACAGAAAAGGGCCCGGGTCGCTCCCGGCCCGCACACGATGTACTGCTTTTGAAGTCTCCGTGCTGTTCATACAGGATAGGGGTAGATGCGATTGCCTCACCTGGCATCCTTTGGGAACAATATCATGCAAGTTCAAGGAAACTTACAAGAGACAGTCAAGGGCATACCCACACATAAGAATATGCGTCGGTTCGAGAACCTTTCTGGTAATACTTGGGAACAACAGGGAAATTGTCCACATGCTTTAGGGCATGACACCATCGTTGGTTAGGGTCAGAAGGAAATGGTTAACGATGAGGGTGCGGTGGAAATCAGGCAGCACACTGGCTAAGGTACTAGAGCTGGCGATACCCTGGGGAACCCACACCCTTAAAAAGGTAAACCAGCTGGGAGTGCAGTCCTGCCAACAGAGTGGCGCATGCTGGCTCGGCCAGTCTTTTTAAAGCAACTCAGGTTGTAGCAGAAAGTCCCCTTTTCCACTTGCCTGCATTTGCTCTCCCCTCTTTGGATATGTTTCTCTTTTTCTACGTTTTCTTCCTTCCTCTCTCTTTCACTTTAAGATAAGGAATTGTGTTTTAACAGTTGTGTGTGTGCATTTTGTATCTCCCCTTGTATTTTGGTATTTTTATCTATTTCTGTGCCATGGCATTTGTAGCTTATATTTTATACTACTCCTCACCTTTCAACTTTCAACTGAACATATTTAGTTTCATAAGTAAGTTATACATTGTAACAATGTTAACAAGGGCAGGAATCAAACTGCCCTTCCCTGTATCAGGCTGGCCCCTGAAAGAGCGAGTGAATCAGTGATTGAATGTGTAACGTGATTGAATGTGTAACATAGTAGCAGACAGCAATTAACACCTGGAAGCTGCAGATCAACCAAAGGAAGAACTCAATAGAAGACAATGTAACAACCGGGAAATCTCTAAATGTCACTGATCAAGGGCTAGAAGCGGCCTGAGTTAATCAACACTGGGGACAAACTTTTGGGCTGAATATCTCCAGATCGACCACTCCCAGAGCCCTATTTTAGATTAATCAATGGACTCCCAAACCTGCACGTTCATGTGGATGACCCCTGGGGCTGACGGATGCCATCCAGTAGCCACCAAGAAGGGGGGTGGGGGGTTGTCAATGACCCCTGGATTTAGCAAACCTGAAAACTGGGGAGTCACCAAAGTCTGCCAGGGACAGATAAAAGGCAGTGAAAAGTGACCCTCAGTGGCACCCTCTTGATCTCCAACGCGACCAGACCTGTCCAGCCAGAAGGAGCAGCTGGCGACCCCCTTCTGGAAGATAACACCAGGCTGAAAGAAGCCTCAACAACAGACTCCAGCGCTTGTAGGATAGGTATACCTGACTCTGTAGCCTGCTACTGTGTGTGTGTATGTGTATGTGTGTGCATGACCAGCCCCAAGGTTTATGATTTAACTCATTACAGTGTTTCAATCTGCCTAATAAACTAGAATTTTAAGGATCCCGAGTTGGACATTTGTAGACAACAAGGTGACAAACTTCCTGTGATTTTAAGGGGAGCTGTGGGCCTAACTTCCATTTAGAAATCTGGACTCGAGTGGCTTGGTTGCATGAGGTGTGACAAAAAATACCTTGAGAGAGAGAGAGCTCCTGCCCTGAAGAGCACGCAAGCTAACTTTGACAAAGCAGGAGGAGCGAAACGTGCAGGAAGAGAAACCATTGGCCCCAAGTTACCAAGCAGACAGAGGCAAAAGCCAGGAATGCTCACAGAGGTTCCATTTAGAAATCTGGACTCGAGTGGCTTGGTTGCATGAGGTGTGACAAAAAATACCTTGAGAGAGAGAGAGCTCCTGCCCTGAAGAGCACGCAAGCTAACTTTGACAAAGCAGGAGGAGCGAAACGTGCAGGAAGAGAAACCATTGGCCCCAAGTTACCAAGCAGACAGAGGCAAAAGCCAGGAATGCTCACAGAGGTTGAGGTGCTGAGTGGCATTTCCCAAGCATCCACGCATCTCTAGCTCCTCCTTAAAACTCCCTAGGCACCCTGGAAAACCTGTCCCCAGCTTCCTAACTTCTGTTCCAGGACTCCAGACTCCCTCCCGGGCTTTTCCCATTTGTTCCAAGGCAGACAGGCTTGTGGGTAAAGCGGTACAGGCAACCTCAACTTATCACTCTCAATCAGTCCCTGGAAAAAACCAGAGTGAAGTTAAACGAGCACTCTGCACAACCGAAAGTATCTGACAACCCCAAATGACACCCATGAATGTTTTCCCTGACCCGTCATGGTGACGGCAAGCGTTATCACAAAACACGCCAAGCGTAATGTGAAATGGCGTATCCATTCCAAAGGAGCTTCCCAGGGAAACAGTGCTAAGTGAAATGGCGTTAAGCGGGGGTTGCTCATACGGACAGTGCCGCAACCTTTCTCCCAAAAAGGCACAAGCCCAATTTTTTCAATGTCACATGCAATCTCTCTCTTTTGAGCAATGCACATTCAGGATGGTGAAGCCAACGGTTTTAAGTGGAGCCCATTCAATGAGGTAGCTACACGAGAGTGGGCGCAGGGGCAGGTGAGCAGTGTGGTGCTTTCTAGCTGTTACTTTGCTCCATTAAGATATATTCCCTTATGCTTGTGAACGTCATTTATTTTTCCAAACATGGGAGCAGCTTCAGATCAACCCCGGATATCAGTTTACAGGCTCAGCTCTTTACCTTGACTGAAAAGAAAAGAAAGGCAAGGGGTGATGTCACTTAGCAATGCATCGGGAGCATTGCTTGAGATGAGAAATTGCAACTCAAATTTCCTTTTTCTGGCACCTGTGCATTTGTTCCTTTCAGCGGTGACTGTTCATCCATTGGGCATCAGATCTCAATAGGCACATAACCTCGTGAAGAAGCGAGATTATCTTGCTAGGGAAAACCAAGCATAGGTAGCGTGTGAAAGCTATGGTCTGGTGATCTCTAACAATGGGATCAAATCCTTGAGTCTGTCCAGGGAAACAAGATGCTTAATCTAATCTCAACTTGAATAAGGGTGCCTTGAAAGTGGATTTTCCTCGCCTCTGTTTTTAAGCAGGTCCTCAAAACATGTTGCCATGTTAGAATTAGATTTCTGAAAAGCCATGTTTCTTCTCTTATTCACATTTGTTCTAATTGGGCACAATGCTCAAGACTATTGTTGGCTGCCCCAGTAAAAATGCCGGGTTTTCAGACCTATTTCAGCTTCCCAAGGAACAGGTCCAAAGCCTACGTGGACAGGCTTGCAAGGCCATTGACATGGTATTGGACATTCAGCAGATGTTAGCCATGATCTTTTGGGCACGGTATTGCTGTTTTCAGCACGTCATTTACAGGGCCATCTTTTCTTTCCCATTTTGACAAGGCCTCATCTGGAGGCCAGGTTAGATGCAGCACCTAGGAAATTGGAAACAGAAAAAACCAGCAGTGGAACCAGACAAACTTACTCAAGGAGATCTATTGGTTACTTGTACAGATCACTCTCGACTGCTTGTGTCAAGATGCATTGCTGAGGCCATGTCCACACAAGCACGAACATTTATTTCCCTGGGAACAAAAAGCAGCTGCACACCTTGGGCCACCACTACTGGCACAGTTGCTGGCCCCAGCAACCTTACCTGGGGTTCTGGGGGATTCGGGGAGCTGCAGCCGCAGCGATTCTGCTGCTTGGAGCCTGGCTGACAGCTGGAGCATGGCTCTGGCCAGCCGGGCTCTGGTTTCAACGATGCACACTGCTCCACATTTTTTTTGCATGAGGGTTTTTGTTTGTTTTTTTTTTTGGAGGGGGGGCAGGGATTATCACCCCGCCACACACACTACCTCGCAGCATGGAGAATACCTGAATGCCTGGCCTGCAGTGCTACAGACAGGTCTGCGGTGCCACATCCTGCATGGCTGCACTAGTTTGGCAGTGCCCAAAGAATCTAAATGAGTTTGGGACCCCAGGCTACTATTGCAAGGCATGACCCCACAGTAAACAGATGTCCCCACCCTCATCGCTTTAGACATAACAACAGACAAAAATAACCAAAACTCCTTTCTGGGCTTGAGGACTGAAGAGACCATAAGATTCAGCAACTTGCCCAAGGTGGGACAGAGAGTGGCAGACCTGGGAAACAGGCCCAGGCCTCCTGAATCCCAGACTTTCCCGCTAACAATTGCATTTGTCTTTTTTTGCCAATCCATTCCCAAATCAAACAGTTATCCAAGGGTACCTCCCAGTCCATAGCCGACTGCTGCTGCCTTAGTCGGGGGGAGCGGGGCATGTGCCCATCCCCTGCGACCAGTCACGCTGACTGGGTGGGGGGTCCACCCGTGGCTGATCTACACGCCCGGGGGAGGAGATCCCCCCCTGCGGCCCATCCTGTGATGCTGCGGCCACTTCCAGGAGTGGCTGCGGCCGCTTCTGGGGATGGGTACAGAGATAGGGCCCGCTTCTGAGAATGGCTACAGCGATCGGCCGGTGCTTGCAGCAACTGCAGCCAGTCAGGGTGCACCGGCGCTTTTAGGGGGTGCACGTGCGACCCCATGCACCCCCTACAAGTCACCACTGTCCCAGTTTCTGCCCAGGTAGTCTCTGTTAGGCATTGCTCCCTGCACCTTCTTGTGAAAAAACAGAGGTAAGGCAGAGATACAGAGCTCTTCTCTTGATAGCCCAGTCACCAAGGACTGCACTGGTCTATGAATGCCCCATAGGCCTTACAGGATGCGCCTTCCAACGTGCTTGCCAAGAGACCAAACCTCACCCATAAGAGATGTCTGGGAGAGCTGTTTCTTGCAATTTCCTCCTTGGGGCAGGAATTAGCCAGAGCCTTTGACAACAACTTCTCTCCCCAGAACCATTGCTGTTGCTGCCTTTAGCCTGGACAAATTGGCATGAGCATCCCATTTTCCCCACCACAGTCAATTACCTGCTTGGGCAATGGTGCCAGGGACCAGGTGCGCTCAGCACACGGTGCCTGGTGCCCCGCCAGAGAAGCCCGTTCCATTCCAATGGTCCGTTTCTTGGAAGAGATGTCACGCAGCACAGGCCTAGGCAGAGCATCCCCTCCCTCTGTGCAGCCATCCCCCGGGAGGGGTGGGGGAAGGTGGCATTAGGAGCATTTCCTTGTGCTGGTGCTCACTTTTTCCACAGGCCCAGAGGATGGAAAGTCCTACAAAGGGTGGCCTAAATAATGCCTGCTCTCCTGGCTCAGTCCGCCCACGCTCCCAGTCTACTGTGCATCAGCACCAGCTCAGAAAGTTGTAGGGGACGTCCAGACAAGCTGATCCTCAGGTTTAAACTATTTGCACTTCTGATGGCATTGAGTATTCTCAAATTCCAAAGGAGAGAGCTCATCAGCAGTTGTGGAGTGGAGAGACCACTCTGGAATTAAAAGGGTGAGAACGTTTTAACAGGTCCGTGCAGAGAGGACAGCTTAGTAATAGCCTGGCTGAACATACATTGCAGCGTGAAATAGTTTCTTGCCTGGGATCAAAATCATCCCCCAAGGTCTCGCCAGTAGAAGATTCCTATAGGGATGAAATCCAGCACAATGAGATTAAAATCCTATGGCTTGTCATAGAAAAGGAGAGATCCTCTCAAGGTACATACCAGGGACTCCACTTTCTAGTACATTGACTGAAACATTAAAAAAAAATAAATAAACAACCATCCACCAGCAACACTCAAGCCCGCCAAAAGACTTGGTCAGTCTAGCTTACCAAGGAAGCAAGTAAGTTGGGACATGGTAAAGTATGGCCACAGAAACAGAGGGCAAAGAAGGTCGGTAGGGTATTTGGTAGTACCGGTTTGCACTACACCAAACCTGAGGTCATGCCATTCCACGTGGGTCACTATCAGGGATGTTAGCAGTACAGCAGGCTTCAGAAGTCATTGGATAGTTACCGAGAGTATCCACAGCTACAATACTAAGGGTCAAAATAAACCAGTACATAAACCCCTAATAGCCAGTCTTCTTGAAAGGGTTATAGGCTCTCACACTTGCGATCTTTAATTTCTGGAGGCTAGAAGACACGTCTCCTTAGGGTTTCTAATCCCATCATTTCCTATTAGGATGCTTCTTGCACGGCCTCCTGAGGACTCTGACCATCAGAGGCAGGTTAATGAAAGATATAGACTGCAGGGTTTGTTAGTCCAGCAGTTCTTGCTTTACAAAGGCCGCATCTTCCAGAAGGGAAGAAAGAGAGGAGGGCTCTTGGTTAGCAGCCAAAGTTGGGAAGGCTGAACCAGACATCAGTTAGTTCTCCGCGTAACTATTTGGGAGCAAGGCTGCAAAAGGATTTGGCAACATTGTTCAACGATGAATTCCTGAAGAAAAAGAAACGTTACATTTGCAGATGTCGAACCGAGCCGTCCGAGACTGCTCTAGAAACGTGCCAACAGTTCCTTACCAAAAGGAACCGTCACACGCATCGACACACAGCAGAGATTTACATTCGTCTAGCAAGCGTTTGGCACTCAGCCTCATTCTCATTGATGCTACCACCGCTTTCCGGCAGCCTGGCCTAGTAAAGGAGCCTGAAACTGGAGAAAAATTACAGTGTAAAGCCCCTTTATACTTCCAAGCAAGGGCCACGCTGTAAATCAAAAGCAGGACCTGTCTTCTCCAGAGGAAAGCCCCGAGCCAAGATCCTCCAAGTGGCATCAGTCAGCGTAGCTCTGTTCAATGCACTGGGAAAACACTGAGTAATGGCGGCTGAAAGTGTGGCTCTAAATAGTTAAGAATTCTGAGGCATCCATCCTGAAAGTCCAAACGGGGGCGAGCCATCCTTACTTGCGAGAGGAGTCCCGTGGATTGAAAGAATGATGGCTTGAAAATCCAGCCCTTACTTCCCAAGCACCTTGAAAGGCAAGGAAAAGACAGAGCCCCATGTCAGGCCACTCTGCCACGGATAGAAATCCAAAGCAACCCTGCCAGTCACACTCTTACACAGACTATGTGAAAATGGAACCAGCTCCTATTTCCCCCTCTGTTGGAAAGAGAGGCCTCAATTAAAGATAGGTGCTTATCCCTTTCCTTTTTTTATTTTTTTTTCCCCTCAGGCTGTACATGCAGACAGGAATGGAGGAAGGCATTACATTGCAGACCAGATAGGGTTTTTCCCCGCAGTTAATATTCAGCTTATCTCAGTTGGCACCTAATGCTTGTAGCTTGTAGAAATTGGAGTTAAGTAGAAGCGACCACAAATTAGGTTTGGGGATGAAGGGACAGAAAGCACCCGGGGGGTCAGATTCACTACTACTTTGCACCTGGGCAAGTCATTTGCACTTCATGCAAAATCTCGCTCAAGCTGTGGAGGGTCTAACTCGGGCGTAGACCATTCTGGGTACGGGGTCAGCCTGCAGGGTGGCTCTGCAACCTGGAAAGCCAGAACAAATGTCCCTTGCAACAGGGTCAACTCCCCCAGGTTAATGGAGCAGAGTGGGAGCCGGCTGAGAGACCCTAACTCAGGTATGCCTGCTGGCGCTTGGCTGAAAAACTAACCCGCCTTCAAAAGCAGAGACAAGTCTTCCAGCATTCAAAAGTGGGGACTTACCAAACGTGGAGATGGCTTCGACCTTCCTGCCTTGTGCTTTTTTCTATAATGACACGACCAAAGAGCAACAATGTCATTTCCAGAGTTGGGGGGCGGGGATGACAATCGTGCCCAGGAGAAGAAACCGTGGGTGGAATCAATGCAGAGTGTTGGTTACACGCACCCAGAAAATGTGAGCAATTGAAAGTCAGACCCTTAGTCGGTGTACAATGGGGTCATTTCCCATGACTTCTGTGAAACATTGCTCTTTTACACCAGTGGAGAACCTAGCCCTGGATGCAGGGGGGTGTAGTGTAAAATCTGACCCATTTTGCAAACGTGCCCTTCCCAGCTGACTGCACCAGCCCTCCAGCTCCTCCAGCCACTACCAACTCCTTGTCCTCATCACCCAGTGCTCACAGCCAAATGCTGGGCTGTCTGAATGGTTACAAACGGCAGGTATAGAAGAGGGCCACTTTGGCAGAACACAAGCCTTTATTATCATGAGCGAGCTCTAAGCCAGCAGCAGGCAGGGAGGGAGGGACAGGCCCTTCCGTCGAGGAAGGAAGATGTTTTAGACATGTGAGAAAACTACTCACTAGTCAGAGTTCCCTCTAACATACCAGGAAGGAGTTACATGAGTGTGGACTGCAAAGTACAAGAGTAAGCTTCTTAATGGAGGCCTAGGACTCATGGGTGTGCCGAGTAGACAGCGGGTGTGGGCAGCAACAGGAGCTTGATTGCTCACTCAGAAACTCCTCTTAGATGGGTCGATGGCACCGGCTGTCCTCCAATCTGCCTGCACGACCCTGGCTAACGCTCGGTTTTGGATGGGCTATGAAAGCGGGCTCCCGAGCCCTCGCAGTCCTTGAGAGATCTGATGGCATGTAGTAGACACCATGTTCTCAACCAATTCCAGTCTGCTTAATCACCTCCTAGGATCTCTGCCTCCCGAACTCCTTAGAAACTACAGCTGTCTGCATTAGAGAGGGGCCCAACTCTTGCAAATTAGAGCCCTTTCCTCTTCCACCCCCCACCTCAGACTTTGAAAATTTCATAAATTACTTAGACATTAGGGTGGGAAGTGACTTTGAAAGATTCATAGATGTTAGGGTCGGAAGGGACGTCAATAGATCATCGAGGCCGACCCCCTGCATAAGCAGGAAAGTGCTGGGTCTAGATGACCCCAGCTAGATGGTTATCTAACCTCCTCTTGAAGACCCCCAGGGTAGGGGAGAGCAGCACCTCCCTTGGGAGCCCGTTCCAGACCTTGGCCACTCGAACTGTGAAGAAGTTCTTCCTAATGTCCAATCTAAATCTGCTCTCTGCTAGCTTGTGGCCATTATTTCTCGTAACCCCTGGGGGCGCCTTGGTGAATAAACCCTCACCAATTCCCTTCTGTGCCCCCGTGATGAACTTATAGGCAGCCACAAGGTCGCCTCTCAACCTTCTCTTGTGGAGGCTGAAAAGGTCCAGTTTCTTTAGTCTCTCCTCGTAGGGCTTGGTCTGCAGGCCCTTAACCATACGAGTGGCTCTTCTTTGGACTCTCTCCAGGTTATCCGCATCCCTCTTGAATTGTGGCACCCAGAATTGCACGCAGTCCTCCAACTGCGGTCTGACCAGCACCCGATAGAGGGGAAGTATCACCTCCTTGGACCTATTCGTCATGCATCTGCTGATGCACGATAAAGTGCCATTGGCTTTTCTGATGGCTTCGTCACACTGCCGGCTCATGTTCATCTTGGAGTCCACTAGGACTCCCAGATCCCTTTCCACTGCCGTGCCACCCAGCAGGTCATTCCGTAGGCTGTGCGTATGCTGGACATTTCTCCTCCCTAGGTGCAGCACTTTGCATTTCTCCTTGTTGAACTGCATTCTGTTGTTTTTCTGCCCATTTGTCCAACCTGTCCAGGTCTGCTTGCAGCTGTTCCCTGCCCTCCGGCGTGTCCACTTCTCCCCACATTTTTGTGTCATCTGCAAACTTGAACAGAGTACACTTCACTCCCTCGTCCAAGTCGCTGATGAAGACATTGAAGAGTATAGGTCCAAGGACCGAGCCCTGCGGGACCCCACTGCCCACACCCTTCCAGGTCGAAGCCGACCCATCCACCACGACTCTCTGGGTGTGACCCTCCAGCCAATTCGCCACCCACCGGACTGTGTAGATCATCAAGTCCAGCCCCCTACCCCACGGGCAGGAAGTCAGATGCGGTCATAGGATCCCAGCAAGAAAAACATCCAGGTTTCTCTAGAAGGCGTTCAGTGTAGGTGCTTGAACCACCTCTGGTGGCAGGCCATTCCAGAACTTGGGGGCTCAGACAGTAAAGTTCTTCCTTATGTTCACCTGAAACGGTCTTGCAGGAGTTTATAACCATTTGACCTTGTCATCCCTTGGGGCACTCTGGTGAACAAATGTTCCCCCAGGTCCTGGTGAACACCCCTGATAAACTTACAGGTGGCTATCAGGTTACCCCTGAGCCTGCGCTTTTCCAGGTTGAAAAGTCCCACGGCTCTCAACCTCTCATTGTAAGTTCTGTTTTCCTGTCAACTGATTATGCATGTGGCTCTCCTCTGGATTCTCTCAAGCTTCTCCACATCCTTTTTGAATTGTGGAGCCCAAATCGGGACGCAGTACTCTAGCTGCAGCCTCAACGAGGCCGAGTACAACGGGAGAATGACGTCCCGGGATTTGCTTGAGAAGCATCTATGAATGCAAGCCAGTGTTTTGCTCGCTTTACTGGCTGCAGCATCACACTGAAGGCTCATGTTCATCTTGTGGTCAATCCTGACACAGAAGTCTCTCTTGTCCGTAGTGCTAGTCAGCGTAGCACTGCTGAGCCTATAGATGTGCTGCAGGTGTTTCCTCCCAAGGTGGAGAACCTTGCATTTTTTGTTGTTAAACACCAGGAGGTTCTTGTCCACCCATTTCTTGAGCCTGTCAAGGTCAGCCTGCAACGCCCTCCTGTCCTCAGGTGTGAATGCATTACCCCCCAAAGTTTGGTATCGTCAGCAAACTTGGCCACTCCACTTCCGACTCCAATGTCCATATCATTAATGAAGATGTTGAACAATATGGGTCCAAGGACAGAGGCTTAAGGGACCCCACTGGTCACAGGGCACCACGACGATTGACTTCCATCAACCACCACCCTCTTGAACATTTTTATTGTATTTCAACTAGAACCTCAAGGCCCCAGTGAAAGCAAGCCCCTACTGAATGGCCATTTGTCGCGCCCTGAGGCAGGAAGACTGTATCCTCTAAATGAAGGCAGGCACAGCTTAGAAGCAAGTAGGTATTGTTATCAGGAACACGCACAAGGGGCCAAGTGCGTACAGAGAGAAAGAATTGCCAATGGCCACCCGAGACATCTGTAGCAGTGCCAAGACCAAACCCAGATCGAGTGAACCCTGTTCGGTTACGTTAACCACCAAACCAACAAGCTGGGCACTGAAAAAACATTTAACAATGATCACAAGGAAACGCTACGACCTTTCCTAGTTTCTTTTCTTCGGGGGCCAGTTTCAACTGGTTAGAGGTGACAAGAAAATCACAAATGCACCAAGCTGACATGAGTTAAACAAAAGCCATTGCTTAAATGAGGATTTAAGTTAGACTGGATCTGCTTCTTTCCCAGAAATGCACCTTGTCCAACATTTGGTGTAACTAAAGTTGGTCTGTGCCATTGGCCCAATGCCAGAGCTCACCAAAGCCATTCCCTTTGCTTCTTGAAGAATTGATATGAAACCGTTCAAAATTAAGTCCAATTTTTGTGCAACAGAAGACTGACATTTTTCCCCACACAACTCGCTTTGGCCTCCACTGGGGCAATAGGGTGGTAACACCTGCCTGTCTTACAGGAGCGGTGGAGAGAAAAGTATGTTTGAGATAGCGAGAAGACGGTGACAACACACAGTGATGAGATTGCAAGAGTAAGGAGTCATGTAGGGCATCTCCTCCGATTAAAGCGCCCTGTTCCCAGTTTCACTGGGGACCCGCCTAAGACTTAACAATTCTTCACATATTTTTTTTCTGCAGCAAAATGTGCCCCTTCTGGATCCCTCATTTCCCAGCATCCTTATGTTTCCATTGACATGAGGGAGATTTGGAGGAGCCTGCTTTGCTGCGATGATGTATGATTCCCATCTGAAGTGCATTCCCAGGAAGCCTACAGAGTCAGCTAAAAGGCTGAAAGTGTTTAACCTTTGGAAACCATCTCTACAATGTCACATATCAAATGCTGCAAGAAACCAGGCAGCCAAAGAGGAGCTACCTTGAGGCAGGGCTGTGGACTGGTCTGGACGGAATTGCTGCTCTTCCTTTCACTCCAGTTATGTACACACTAGTCCCGCTCAGAAGACTTCAACTCAAAGGTTACCATTCATGGAAAAAAAAAAAAAAAAGTCAAAAGGACAGATATCTCTAGGCAGGCATTTTTTTTTCCCCCCAACATGCACCGGTAACATATTTCCAACCCCAGCGATAGCAGAAGAGATAACGTTTGTGATGACACGCATTCAACCTGCTGCTCGTTACAGAAGGGGAGCCAAGTGTTGGGCATGATATTGTTGTGCCTACAGAGAACCACTGCGCTACCAGCTACTGCAGAGCTTTTACAGGAAAAGTGTGTTTTCCTCCCCAAAGCAAAGGACACTTCCAATAGATGCAAGAGCCACGTCCAGATGAGGGTGGCTATGCGGCATGGGCCACATCTGCAGTGCCACACACTGCACATTCAGCTCTTCTCCATGCTGCAGGGGAGCAATGCAAGGTGTTCGGGGTGGTGGGGGGGGTTGTGTGTTGTGACCCCTGGATATCCAGGGCCCACAAAAAGCTGCCTGAAACAAAAGCGGAACAGTGCATGCGGGGGTAGCGTGCGCCACTGAGAACTAGAAGCCGGCTGGCCGGAGCCACACTGTGGCTGGTGGCTAATCTTTTAGCAGCAGGATCACCGCTGCTGCACCCCAGGAGGCACCTGGGACCCCAGGTTAGGCTACTGGGGCCAGCCCAGTGCTGGCCACAGTCTCTCTGACCCCACTGGGGGTAACCTGCCACACTCCTCTGCTGGAGACTTCAAAAGCATGACAGTCATAATGCAAGAAAAGAAACCATAAAGCAAACATTAACAGAGACAGACCTGCACAACTACCAGTCTCTCTGCAGGTTCGGGAACATCAACTAATGCTCAGTTGAAGAGCAGTGTTGGGGCTGACTTGTTTTCCCCTCCGTTCCCATTTGACTCGCAAGAAACAAAATGGCTACATCACTGCCGCAAACACCGCTGCGCTCACTGTCACTCCAGGATCCAATGGAATACAGAAAGTTGACCTCAGTTTGCTTGAAACCTAGCGTCTCTGCTTCTCCTATATCTTTGGAATGGAAGGACACCGATACACGTGGCAGACCTCTGCTCGGGCACGGGCTAAAGAGTATACACTGGAGCATGCTCGATTCATTGAGTCTGCTAGAGTGTGCTAATTAGTGTGCTCTGGGAGCATCCGCATCATACGTATTCAGCCTCCCTGCATTTCAAAAGGGTGGTGGGGGCACTTTACAGCTTGCTAAATGAGCTTTAGTTGAGCTGCCTACCCCTGCTCCTGCTTTGAAGGGCGGGATGCCAAATACAAGGGAGGCTGCGGGGGCTTTACCGCACGACTTTGTCTGGGCCTCTTATGTGTGAGCCGTTTACATCTTACCGAGCATTTTCCTGCTGCCAGGCACCGTTTGCAAATATTGTTTGCCTAAGGGAGGAAATAAGAGTTTGACCGAGGTAACGGTTATTTTAGCAAACACGGGGCAAGCTTTGCAATACAGGTCTGGCATCTTCAAGGTCTTCCCATTGCTGTTATCTGGTTGCACTTGGCTGATAAGCATCGCCCCTTTGTTCGCATCCTGTTGTGTGACCTGATTTATTCAGGCCGATGCAGGGCCTCGTCTGTGCCATTATATCCCTTTCCCATGGCCTACAAAGACCGGGGCAAGAACAAGACTCATACCCAGCAAAGATTTGGCTTGTCAAAATTGCAGGCCTCATGAGTTCCAATTCGGTGCTCTGATGCCACCTGGGAATTACCTTACTATAACTGACTGCGAGCCCACCTTGTCTGCCACCTTGTCTCTGAGAGAGACAGCTGCTAGATTGAAATTCAGGCCCAGGTAAGACTGTCTTCATTACTCTTGTTAGTATCAATGCATGTCAAGTGACTCAACCTAAAGGAACGGAGGATTCTTCTCTCATCTTTTGCGAACACCGTGACTAATCCCTGGTGAATGCTTAGTCTTTACTGGTGTTACCAGTTCACAGTTCGACAGCACTGCTCCTTTAGTGGCCTCCCCCAGGTACCCAAATGTTATTTCTGTAGTACATAGGAAATTCTGATTTATTGAGCATTGACTTGTAACAGAAACAGGCTAGACCAGGTGACTGTGTCAGTAGAAGACATCTCACAGCCAACCATTTGGAATGACCTGTTCGGCATTTCCGGTTCAATGGCTAAAAAAACGGCCAGGTTACGCACAGTAATAATATAACGGTAATCTTTTCATCAAAACTCCATTCCAAATGCTCCATGCAGATCATTTTGCCAGGCTGCCTCTTTGTCCACGGTATCCCTCTGCATCTCTTCCCATCATTGCGTTATCATGCCCTCCCAACCTGTGTCGCTCAGCTTGTCGCTTTTCCTTCCCTGTCCTCTCAGATTGTACCTACCTTGTTTCTTGGGCCGACCTCTAGCAGAGTGGGGACCTGGAAACTAGAGCAGTTCAACCCCTAATCCTTCCCACGGGGCGTGTCTACACGTGTGCATTTACTGCACGACAACCAAAATCACCACATGGTATGAGCATGTGTCTACATGTGCATGCCCATACCGTGCAGTAAATATAGCAGCCTACAGAAATGTGAGCATCAATTTGAGACTTGTGTCATGCCGGTCTCACATTTCTGCCCAACGAGTTACTGCGCGGTAATGCACGGGTTGACTCCTCACTGCGTAGTAATCCTATGTATCTTGACTGACTTGGGACTACCTTTAGTCACGAGTCTGTCCACATGCAGCATCGACGAGCTCGAATGCCTGCATGTATAGACGTCGGCATATTCCCACTTACCACGCAATAACGTTAAGCCGGTGCACGTGCTTGCGCAGACATGCCTGCAGCCAAGTCATGCCAGAAGCATGACCGAGACTGGGTTCCAAGACAGACACGTGGTCTCCCAAGAGAGATTCTCCCAGGAGCCATTTCGCTCAGATTGCTCCCAAGTGACTCTTCTCCATGAGCAGTGCTTTGTGCTGTGGGCAAAAAAGAATGAATGGGCTTTCACGCTTGGGCTTTCTCCTAGGAGAGCAGCGACACCTCCAGGAGAAAATGAATGTCTGTGCCTAGTCTCTGCTATCCCGGTCTCAGCTCTGCCACACAGTCCATATCCTCTATGTGGTGAAATCCCCTCAATTTTCAATTTCAGCAGCGTCTAGTGGAGGGGCACCATTGGCCAGCCCCTCCTGAATGTTCCATGGGCTGTGCAACGACGTACGCGGTGGAGTCAATACTCGGGTTTTTCTTTCGGCTGCCTCCCAGAAACCTAGCTCTTTCCTTCCAGACGACTTTGGCAATAAAACCTTGTTGAACTCCCTGACAAAGCTTGGCTTGTGATAGAAATTCATTCTATTTATTTTCTGGTATTTCTCTTTGTTTTTGAGAGCGTCCAGATGTCTAGATCACAGGTGGATCCCCACCTCTTGTGGCCATACATCAGCATGAAAGCTGTATTGGAACTGAAGCATTGCAATCTGGGTGTTAAACGGTCGACTCTGACCAAACCCCATTTAAGCCAGTAAATGCATCTTGTGCACCGCCGAGTTACAAAAGATTTGTCTTCCCGACTGACCCGGGTGGCTCTGCCAAGTTTTTTAAATGGATTTGCCTCTCGTGCTGCCCTGCCTTCTAAAGCAAAGTGCTCCTGTTATACAAAGACATACTAAGCCAAAATGACAGCGCATCTGCAATATTCATAGCAACCTTTGTGCCAAGTATAGGGAATGCCATTGCAGCTACTGTAAATGTGTTGGGGATACCATTACTTTTTTAACAGTAAGCACCAAGGAAGCCTCTACAAGACGGTTCCCCGCAGATCCAGCCATTTCATACACTCCACTCAGGGGAAGGAGGGCTCCACAGAGGACATTGTGGACATTGCTGATGGACAGCAGATCAAACTGACAGTTTAAACGCATTGGGAGCCCACCGAGCCTAAGGACCGGGCATTCCAGACCTCCTCTCAATAACTCCAGTCTACCCGGGGCCGATACCATGCCAGCAAAGCAGCCGCAACACGCACAAGAATCTACAGCGGGTCTCTTGGAACAGCCGGTTTCTGTATATTTTCCCATTCATAAGAAGGGAAGCTTTAAATGGTTGATATTCATCCCTGAGGGCCTCGTTACTCTGACTATTCAAGCCTTAAGCGACCTGGCCTTGGGCATCCTCCACAGGTGTGAAATCAGAATCATTTTGCATCCTGACAAAGTGCCAGGAAATACTACTTGATCGGAGAATGGGCTCGGTCATTAGTGTCTTTGATTGCAACGGGAAATGGTGGGATGTGTCAGAACACATTTTAAATGCAGTCTTTTGCATTCAACGTCAGGCAGAGGAACAAAACTTCCCACAGTAACTGGAGATGCCACTCAAAGATTCATGACTTTTCCAGGCCACTGAGCACCAAAAAAATATGAATCACGAATTCAACACCCACGTTCCTTCTCTGATCAGAAGGAAGGCTTGTTCTGTTCGTGAGACAAAGGACTGTTATGCTGAAGATCTTGACTACTGTTATCAGGGGGAAGTATTTAAGCTGTGGCTGTACACACAGAGTCCAATAAGAGTTGGACACTACTGGGCTAGGCCCTGGGCAAAAAAAAACCCAAAAAATCTCTCTCTCTCGTTTGTCCATAGGACTCGCACTCTAAGGAGGATCAAGTCTGATCTTCTGTTTTAAGACCTGGGCCAAGGAGACAATACTAGGATTATGCATATCATCTCTGACAGAAGAGGGCTGGCTCTTAGCATCACTTCCTGTGACGCGGCACAAGTTACTTCATCTCTCTGCACTTCAGCTCCCCAGTTGGAAAATAGGGACAGCAATACTTCCCTAAATGAGGTCTGACATTCAGCCAGGCCACACATACTGAACTTGAACAATTTAAGTAGCGCTGGTCCGCTTAAAGAGCCCCTGCTCTATGCTAAAAAAAGTCATGAGTATTGAGTAGTCAAGCCGATCACTTAAAGTCGCTATCAATGCTCCTGGTCCCCAAATCCCATAGCATCCCAGCAGCTAAAAAGCTTCTCCCCACTATAGAAAACCTTTGAGAACTTCCAAGTGTAATTCTGCATCGGATACCTGAATAACACGGCTCTGGCCTTTACAAACCCTGCTTTGCCACGGTCAGGGAACAGGAGACACACCGAGATGGCTATCTAAAGGCAAGTGGTCACTAGCAACTTTCTCCGATATAACGAGGTCTGGAGATGCAATGTCTTCTGCTCCGTACTGGCAAACAGCCCTCCTGCAAACAACATTAAATTGGCAGACTCTGTTGCTGGGCAGCTCAGTTCTGCTCTGGGGTTCAGTTCAGCAGAACTGAACAGTTCTGCTCTGTTCAGCTCAGCTCTGGGGCTGGTATAAACCTCTATATGCTGCGTGTCCACTAGGGCAAGTTGCCTGCATAAGCTTTACACATGAACATTTTCAGCATAGCTGAGGCCTTTGGCAAAACAGAGGCCTTCAGAAAGAGATGGTTTGCTCCCTCTTTCATCTGGGTATCAGCTGGAAAGTAGTCACTGGACCAGAACTCAGAGTTGATTTCAGCGGGGTTGTTAGAGGGGAAAGAACACAAGAACAAAGGTGAGAGCCCTCGCAGCCACAGAGAAGAGCCGCAAAATGCTCTGAGGGGGATAAAGAAATATTTTATGGCCAGAGACTAAACATCTGAGCCTGTTTAGCTGACCTGAAGAAGCTAGGTAATTTCATCGTGGTATACAAGTTCATTCACAAGGAGAAAACACCAGGTCCTAAAAGGCAAGAAAGCAGAACTGAACCAGCGATGACCAGCCAAGGAAGTAATTTTGTATCTACAAAAACAATATGTCAGCCAACTAAAATATAGCGGGAAGTCTGGGCAACAGAGACCATGAAACCATCGTGTTCACTGTCCAACATAAGCCAGACCAATCAGACAGCAGGATTGGAGTCTTGGACTTCAAAAATGCAAACTTCAACAAGCTGACGTCACCAGCAGGGCAAGTGCTGCGGGACCAGGGACTGAAAGGGAAAGATGGGCATAAAGATTGTTTGTTCCTTAAAGACATGATCCTTAAAGCACACAGCAATTCCATTCCAAGGTGGAGAAAAGGTAACAGAAGGGCTGGGAAGCCCTCTTGGCTCAACAGGGAAATCACGGTCCTCTTAAGAAAGACAAAAGAGACTTCTAAACACTGGAAGCTGGGGGCGGGACCCAAAGAGGACTATTCCATGATGGCCTGCATTTCCAGAGAACACATAAGACGAGTTAAAGTGGTGACCGCACTTAGATTAGCAATGGGAACTGAGGACAAAAAGTCCTTCTTTAGGTACATCTTTAGGCAACAGGAGGAAAACCCATGGGAGTACGGGGCCATGGCTCAGCACCTCAGAAGAGCCGGTTACCAGTACCCAGGAGAAAGCTGAACTCCTGAATGACTACTCTGCCTCAGTATTTCACCGGACCAAGGGGGAAACCACACCAGGCAGAGCAGAGGATGAGCACGGTAGGACTAATTGCCTTCCTACTATTGTCGTAGAACTGGTAGAACTGTCGTAGCCATGTTATTGTGCTCACTCTGTCCCAAATAAGGAAGGAAATGATCAGGGATGATCTGCCTACTGGTGCAATCCACATTATGTGTGGAGCTGAAGACGCACCATGCAATGGATGACTCTGGCACCAGAAGGAAGCAAATGTAAGGCCAAATTATGGAAAGGCACAGAGAAAAGCCAAGCTTGCGACCCAGGGAAGGCTTTTCACTTTAGCTCACTCAAGAAAGTAAGTCACGTCAGCTCCCTCCACACAGTGGGATGCAGTTTCCTCCTCCCATTTCCTTTGCTGCCCATGGAGAACCATTCTTCGGTGAAGTCATGAGGAGATGATGCAATTTTGCACACAATTGCATAGGGCAGAAGTGGGTTTTGAACCCTAAGGTCCAAGTCTGCCGCTTTCACTGCAAAAATATACTTCCTCTCAGGGCCTCAAACTGGTCAAACCAGGGGCGGACAACTATTTCAGGCAGAGAGCTGCTTCCTTAGTTTTGGCAAGCCATCGAGGGCCGTGAAACCGGCAGCCGGGGGCAGATAAATATGCACTGTCTACATTTTGAGGGGGCCTGCATATTGCTTACCCCTGGGTCAGACTTTGGCTGACTTAGTAAAGAAGCAGGGTAAGGGCAGGGGAAGGATTAGGACGCTGCCCATACGGAGACAGTCTTGATTTCACAATCAAAGGGACAGCTAACACTGCCATCCCTGCAGTCTAGCTGGGAAGAAGCAGGGCAGCAGGGAAAAGGCCAGGACTCAAAGCAAACTTCCCAGCACTTCCCGAATGACAGATTTCATTTTGAAAATGTGGGCACTGAATATTTTGGCATTTTGGTGAATTTCTCTCCTCCTTTTTCCAGCCAAATCTATTTGTTTTTGGCATGTCCTCCACCCCTGCTCCTGAAATTTAGTTTTTCAGGGAATTTACTACTTATCAAAAAAAAAAAAAAACATTGTTACGCGCCAGTGCTCGAGGGCATGGGGCATGACACAGGCAAGCCCAAAGGCAAAACAGCAAGCCCTGACCTATCTGAAGTTCATGGGTGCTTGCCCCCGACAGCACTCAGGCCAGTACTGGAGGCCCACACCAAAGAGCTTCCAATCTGATGTGAGAAGACATTGAGCTTGAGTCTGGTATAAATTCTAGTAACTAGTGACAGGACAACTTAGTCACCCTGCTGCCACGCTGACCATGGCCAACATAGCCTGATTCTTCTGCAAAACCACCTTAGGATTCCAGGTTAGTTGTATCAACCATAGTTTCATTTCTCTAGACCGTAGTTTTACAACTCCCTTCACTCAGCTTAGTGTGACCAGCTGCATTGCTTGGATTGTTTGAAATCCTGAAACCCCTTCTACACAGTAGCACTGATGCTGCTTGTCACGAGTCACACACTCCCCCTCCCCGCCTCCACTCTTCATGAGTCACTGATTTGTCTTGCAGACTCACTGAGCTATCGCAGGTCCTACACTTTCCCATGGGGCAGAGCACTGTTGGATACTCACACAGTCTCCCGTGTTTCCATCTCAGCAATACTCCTTGTGCATATGCAGAGAGTTGCACCTCGTGCCCTGTGCAGCCTTGTACCCCATCCCAATCCTGGGCTCAGTCTGCCAGTCAGCTGATGCAACTCAGAGCAAGCTGCTCCTGGCCTCGGTGGCAGCCTTTGTCCTCTGCCACATCCATCATGCTTCATGCAGCAAAGTCTTTGGCACGGGTGCTTTGCATCTCTTCAGTGCTGCCTCCATTGCATCCAAGCTGATGAGGAAGTTCCTATTGCTTAGTCCAGATCACACCTTAGCAGAGCTTGGCAGAGGTAAATACACACTGTCCACATGCATTCTATAAATAACAGTGATGAGCCGGAAGAGAAACATCGAAAATGAGGGTGGGAAGAGACCTCAGGAGGTCACATCTAGTCCAACCCCGCTGCTCAAAGCTGGACCAGCCCCAACTGGATCAGCCCAGCCAGGGCTTTGTCGAGCCCGGGCTTAAAAACCTCCAAGGACGGAGATGCCATCATGTCTCTGGATAGCCTGTTCCAGTGCTCCACCACCCTCCTCGTGAGAAAGATTTTTCCTAATATCTAATCTAAACTTCCCTCGCTGCAACTTGAGCCCATTGCTCCTGGCTCTGTCATCCACCACCACCGAGAACAGACCAGCTCCATCCTCTTTCGAACCTCCGTTCAGGTAGTTGAAGGCAGTATCTGAAGGCCGTCCCTCAGTCTTCCCTTCTCCCTATTAAATAAGCCCCGTTTCCTCAGCCTGTCCTCACAAGTCATGTCCTCAGCCCCCTCACCATTTTCACTGCCTTCCGCTGGATTCTCTCCAATTTGCCTACGTCCTTTCTGCGGTGGGCAGCCCACAACTGGACACGGGACTCCAGATGTGGCCACAGCAGTGCTGAATAATTACTTCCCTCAATCTGCTGGCAACGCTTCTACCAGGGCAGCCCAGGATGCCATTAGCCTTCTTGACAACAAGGGCACGCTGCTGGCTTCTATTTAGCATACTGTCCATTGCCATCCCCTGGTCCTTTTCTGCAGAGCTGCTGCTTCAACAGCCGGTCCCCAGCCCGGACCGGTGCACGGGATTGTTCCATCCAAAGTGCCAGACTAAGTGCAATGACCCCATCCTCCCTAGAGGCAAGCTCTGAGGAACTTCCCGCTGGGGTGCCATTGGCTGTGGCATCTCTCCGGAGCCAGACAAAGCCTCTGAACCAAGTGCCTCTGAAATCTGGGGGCAGTTCAGATATGGATACAAAGTCCGGCTCAGGCCCATCACTAGCAATGGGAGTCCACCCTTTGTGAATATGCCCAGTGATCTGGGGTACCGCTATTTCTAAGGCACACAGGCCCGATTTCAGTGCCTACATCACCAGCAAAAGTAAACAGGCTGTGGATCCTCCACCCTTCCGCATACCAGGTGACTCTGTTTCGGTTCTCAAACCAATGCTAATAGTAGCTTGACAGATATCATATCCTTTAGTTGGATAATGATAGGATGGCTGATAAATAGAAACCACACTGGAATGAATTCATTTTTGACCTACTACTCCTGACAACGGTAAAAATTTAGCTGAGCAACAATTTGACTTAGAGCTGCCTTACTGGGCTTGCTTTGCTTAGCATACATCAAGAAAATGATGAAGGCCTAGAGCAAGTCTTGACAGATTTTGACCTATTCATGATTTTGACCTATTCATTGATTGATGAGCTCCAATTATTGCATCAGATTCAGCAACATATTTTACCTGTAGTTTGTGTCATCACTCATATGCTATTCTTCTTTTACAAGATAGTTTGATGTTGTGCAGTTTGATAGATGAAGTATTTTCTGCACAGCTACACAAAATAGAAGTGATTTACTTTCATTAAAAGAAGGAGATGGCAAAATAAAATTTTAGGCCATATCCTGATATTCTTATTCATGTTGAGAAGTCACAGACTCTCTGACACGTCCCACAAAAATCAATAAAATGCCTCATGATATGAACACTTTTCTTGGGCAGGAAGACTGGGGAGACGTATCCAAGCCATTGGTTGCCTTGTGTGTTTGCAGTACTTGTAGGGATAAAAGGAATGACGAGGAAATCGGGAAGAGAAGGAATGGATACAAGCCAAGATGGAGAGCTGCCCTGGAGCAGCCATTTGAAGTACATCAAAAGTGTTCTTGATCCTGCAGAACCCGGGTCACTGTGGGTCACTTCGTGCAACCTAGTTACACCTTTTCTGCTCACCACTTGCATACACACAAAAAACTGGGTGTTCTTGTAAAACATAAAACTTTGAAGAGATACACACTGTCCTCTCCCTGCAGCAACCTACACCACCCATGATTGCTTTCTGCCATTCAGATTTGGTGCCAGGTTCTGCTGGAGTAAGGTACTGCTCAAAATGAGAAATGACAACCAAAATGATCTCTTGGTGACCTATGGTCTAGGGCAGGGGTTTTCAACCTTTTTTGGTCGGTGTATCCCTGGCAGGCGGTCGAAAAGTGGGGAGTCCGCCAGTGGCTGATCGACCAGCGGGGCGGGGGTGTTCAAAACCATGGTAAAGTATCAGTGGCACACGACAGTGGTGAAAACAAAAAGCACCAGCAGCACGTGGGGTACAAGTGGTGCAAAGTGTTGGCAGTCCACCCCCTGCTTCTCCATGCCGCTACCGCACACCCTCTAGAGCTTTCCTAAGTACCCCCAGGGATACACGTACCCCCGGTTGACAACCCCTGGTCTAGGGGAGGGAAGAAGAGACCCGTAACAATGGAGAATCCACAGCAGTCTGCTGTCCAATATCACCAGAGGCCTTTGATTCATTAGGAAATGGTGTCTTAAATTTTCCTCTGACATAAATTAAGACAGAGCTACTGACCATCCTGCCAGGTACCATAAGTCCACCTAACTCTATTGAAATCCATCCTATTTTACATCATCTGAGGCTCTGCCCCAATGAAATTAAATTAACAAAAAACAAGTTCATATTCAGAGATACCAGATGATGGCCAAAAGGGGCTGAAGGAATTCCTGGTACAGCTCAGCTGAAAGGAGATCTTCAAAGGATGCAACTACCTCGGTCTCACCTGGAGGTTAACATTGAAAACTTAGTTCACAAACAAGGCAGCATCAGTGCTCTCTGTAGGGGGATCTAGACTTCCAGACATCTGCCCATCGACCAACCATTGTCATGACTATCAATCTCTGCTCAAGAAACAGTCAAGGACTGGAATGACAAGGTTATTCTAAGTCAGGGCTCAGGTGCATTGCCTGGGCTGCAGAAGAAATCTGACAAGCAAGGAAGAGATGAGCACCAAAAAGAGAAGAAAACAACATAACTGAAGGCACCTGTTTTAGGGTAGTGTCTGTATATACACCTGCTCTTGTTTCTAGCATCACGGTCACCCCGCAAACAGGGAGAAAGCAGAACAAGTTCTTCACAGAACCGGTCTTGCCAGCAACATAAGCAACATACAGTAGATAAAACTAGGAGAAGGAAATGAGCCAAATTTTGCTCTACTGTTTAATGGGCTAGGCAAACAATTAAGGGAAGCATATAACCACTTCAATCTCCTCCCAAATCCAGGCTTTTGCACAGCATCACTAAAATGATGGCTTAACTCATGATCACTGACTGGGAGCTGTATTCTTCATAGGAATCTTGGGGTTTCACTGAATGTCTTGACCACTAATTCCTCACTCCTTCCAGTATGAGTCAAGCTGGCTGCCAGAACTCATCACCCAAACCTTTCATCCTGCATATGCCAGTTCATAAAAATCAGACCCCAGACTATTAATTGCTTCATGAGACTTTAGCACAGAAAAAAACTGCATTTATTTTTCTTTTTTTTTCCGTTTGGGTACAAGAGGTGGGCTTGCACTGAACACTCTGTTCTAAACAGCTCTGCATTTTGTTACATGTCTGAACCTGGACCTTGTTTTGGAGGTTAGGATAACACAGGCCATTGTCCTCTTCTACTGACTGAACATGATCAGAAGGTAACAACAGCCTGGTACAACTAGTAATTGTAAGTCCTGCAGCTTAAGCAGCAAAAGTTGACATTTTTAGGGCTAAAGGCTCTAATTTTACTTTTAGATTAGACCTTCATGCATGGGCTATGGGGCAGGGCTGAACTGCTACCCAGCATGTCCATGGGTGGTGGGTAGTAGAATGACCTTCAGGGAAGCAGACGAATAAGCAGTCATAGACCAAGCAGTGACAGGACCTTCACGATGTGGTGAGGACAGCAGATGGCAATGCTTTCCCTTCTGAAAAGCCACATATATCCTTTGACAGTGCCATGACATGGCAAGTATAGGTTGCTACTATAATAAGCTTACCCAGCCTCCAGCCATGGGTCTACAAGTCCGCAGTGGCAGGGCAGGTTGAAGAAAATGTTAAAATCTCAATGGCTATGAAGGTGGATGACGGCTGCAGCAGATCCACAGTTACCTTGGTCTCAGGCTCTGCTACATACCCCTGATGCCCAAGGGATGACACATCCACTGCTTTTACCATTTGAGAGACAGAGAAAACAGCGAGTGCTTAAACCCTTGCTAAGTCTGTTCTACGTCTTTTGAAAGGGGGAAAAAAAAACCAAGCCAAGTTAGTCAAGTGCATCACACAAACTCCCACGTGCATCTAGATCCTCAGCACAAGATTTAGCACCATTTGGGAAATCACCATGTTTTGCCTAAAAAAGCCAGCAGAATGCATAGGGTAGATTTTTTTTTTAATTATTATGTTAGACTAAGAGCTCCATCACACTTCCATCTTTCCTGTGACCTTCCTCTTCAATTTTCCAAAGCACGTATGTATTTGCTTACTTCTAAACTCATGTAACAGTGTTATTAAATATTTACATTTCAGTCTAGTCCAAAGGCCTAAATGAGAATCAAAACCCTGTGATAGGAAGTTCTGTAGGATCACATAAACCCATAATTCTTGTTCAGGAAAGGTTGCAATCTAAGAAACAAGAACACTAATGTAATGCAGCAAGCAAGCAGAAATCAGAATATGCTGAGTGTGAGAGCAGTGGAAGTTGCTGAACTACAGCAAACAAAAGCCCAAGTCGGTGACAGAGCTGGGAACAAAACTCCAGGCCT
>NW_005843557.1:84280-86615 GCF_000455745.1 Alligator sinensis
CCTACACAAAGGAGCTCCTCCTTCTGTACAACTTGTCAGCTTCTCAGCTTTGCAGTTGCAGCTGTAAAATCTATGGACCAACCAGTCAAGTCTATTGTTCAATTGAAAATGCATCAAAAATTAGTTTACCAGAGTAATCCTGTTAGGCAATGAAAATAGGGGACTAAGCAAATGCCAGGTCAATCGGAATAATCAACACCTTGCTATAATAAAATACGGATGTCATGCCATATGTATCGTAACTGATGTTTCGTGTGGTAATGCAGCCTGACCAGCGAAGACTCAAGTATAAGTGAGATGCAATTGGATTGGGAAAATGTGCAGCTTAAAAAATTAAACATAAAAAGCATCGAGACATTAAAATTAAGCAGCGTGGGCAGCAAAGTAAGTAAAGATTCAACTAGTAAAATCTGCATTAATGCAAGTTGAAAATGTACTATAGGAAATAAGTATGTACCCCACAATCAGCATGACTTGGATCTTTAATGGCATCGTGTTATATAGAGTAAGAACTGCGTTGTCAACCTGAATAAATCATTTAATTGGATTTATGTTTGTTGTCCTGGTGAACTCAAAGCAGTTGAATTTACATTCCCCAATTTTCTTTTAAAGATGGCTGAGCCTTATTAAAGCAGAAATGGGCAAACAAAGTGGTAGCTCCAGTCTGTCTCTATATTTAGGTTTATTTTAGGAGATGGAGCACAGGTTTCAAAGCCAAAGCAAAGTTAGCCTCGAAAATCCAATGCTCCTGAGCGATCAAGCAGGCCACACACAGTATCCGTGGAAATGACCCAAGTGCAGCTAATTTAGCTGAAGTCCAGGAGGGTGCCCAGCAGTGTGAATATTTGCATATGGAAACCTGCAGTTTATGCAGGAAGGGTCAAGTAATCTCTCTATTGCGTAGCATACGATACATCTCCAAGTGCTTGTACTTTCCATATGTGGGAGGCTTGCTGATATTAGTAAATCTGAAGCCTCAAACTGCCTATGCCTGGTAATACTCCAAAGAGGGTTTTTTTATTTTTATTTATTTATTTATTTTTAGGAGTCGCTGTTGCTTTGGCAGTAATGGCAATGAAAATGAACACCTTACTTCACTTGGTCTTCAGTAGTTATTTTTGTTACAGTAATGTCAAGAGTACTCAGTGTACTAATTGTTGTACATATCCATCCATGCTATGCTATGCTATGCAGCCCTTTGGTACCCCAGTACTTCAATACCTGCCAACTTTTAAGAAATGTACCCTCACAGCAGACAGTTGAGAGAGAGAAGTGACACCATCTTTGCTCTAAAGCAGGAGCGGGCAATTATTTTGGGCAGAGGGACGCTTACTGAGTTTTAGCAAGCCATTGAGGACCATATGCTTGGCAGCCTAAGGCAGCTAAATATTAATTATATAAGTTCTTTAGGGGCCCTGCGGGCCAGCAAGAATGGCCTGGTGGGCCACATTTTGCTCACCCCTGCTCTAAAGACTAGGATCAGAGGCAGAGAAAGTCAAGGCATCTTTACATTGCCTCTGCACAACATACAGGAGGTACCACCAAAGATCATGACACATCCACTCACTCCTGCTTACACATATCAAAGCCCCCAAATTAGGCAGTAGACTCAGTTTAGCAACCCAATCGGCAAGCACTTAACACCCCTTTCGGGCATGCCTGCCTGTCTTGAAGAAAGTGTAACGTAAGTAGACCCAAAACACACAGAACAAGATAATGATCACTTCTATTTTAAGCATGGGAGACTAGCGACACACACACAGACTGAAACTACTAGATCAATCTCTCAAAACCTTGGCAGAACTGAGAAACAAAGCCATATTTTCAAAGTTAAGTTTTTAAATGTCCCTGTCCACTCCAAACAGAATGGATTAGGGATTGTGAATGTACATGGAGAGAGGTCAGCATCAGTTCAGTAGCTGGTATCTATGGAGTGTAGTGTTTATATCCCGTAGCTCTTAAGGAATGGATTCACTTATCAAATAGATTTTTTCCATTTCACTACAATGCTGAATTGGGTGTGTATAGTCCTCTCATTCTGAGGAGGGTTCAAGTCCAAAAGGTCCAACAATGATTGATATTTCTTCTTTGCCAGTTTGCACAGCTTGATGCATTTCAGTCACAATGCAATAGAAATATAGGTGCTCAATTGCCATGGTAATGGACTGATATGGGAAGCTATATAAAACTCTTCCTATGTATGAACAATTCATTAAAATAACAGAGTTTAAGTCAGCACAAAATTTGGCTTTCTTTTGACTGTAAGCTTGTCCAGACAATGATGTGCCATAACGTGGGCCCTGGCAAACATTCATTTAAAGATGCAGTTGGATCA
>NW_005843557.1:86625-88116 GCF_000455745.1 Alligator sinensis
CCCCCTGCCATGTCACATGTGGGTCATATCCCAATCACAGACTTGATACTTGCCATTGCTGGGGGAGCCTGGGATCATAATCCCAGGCTTCCTCTACACCAGCAAGATCAAAGTAGTTGCTCACACATCCAGGCTTGGGGCCAACAACCAGTGAATTCTTGGCTCCAGGCAAGGACTGCAATGGGGTCTTGAATCAGTCCCAGCATGGTGCAGGCTGGACCTACGATCAGCTGATTGTTGACCTTGGCCCATACCTGCTACACATTCCATTTAAGGTACCATACAAACCAGCTATAAAACTGTTCTACATTATATGTAAAACATTGTTATGGTTGGTTTGCCATGTTATGGCAATTGAGTGCACATGTACCACCCTTGCCACTTGTGCCATGATTAATATGTTAATTACAGTATAAATATAATATGTTGAGGAGAGCCTATAGCACAGTTCACTCTTCATGCAGTGCCATAGGAAGCTGACTGCCGTCTACAGAGCAGAAGCAACATCTTATTGGGAAACTAGGAAGCTTCCAGCTGTCCAGCTTTGCCAATTTCTTCACAGTAACTTGTCACAGCGGGGTCCCACAGGAGGGCTGCGATCTCCTTAAGGCCCCCTCTTCCGTGCCATGTCAGCCCAAGGGCACCCTCTAATTCTCACCCGCCATGTCTTTGCTGTTAGAAAGGTTGGGAGGCTGCCTTACATCTCCTTGGGCACGGCTAGTTGGGACCTCTGTCCCCGTGGTTTCCCGGACTCTCCGGGGGTCTCCCTGTATGATGGGTGCTCCCCGGGCACTCTACCCTTATGGGCTACGCGTGGCTCCAACCACCCCTGATACCACACCCCAAGCCTCGCAGATGGGATGGACATTGGTCTCTCTATCTCTCTCTTTCTACGTACACTGCCGCCCCCTCCTGGGGCTCGCTGCGCCCAACTTGGGCTTTTCAGTAGGGCGACCCCCCTTCTGGGGCTCGCCACGCCCGTACTAGGGCTCCCCAATAGTGCCCCCTTGTCTGGGGCTTGCTACGCCCACACTAGGGCTTCTCAATAATGCCCCTCTCTAGGGCTGGGGTCTATACACCCCGTATGCTGCACCCTCCTGGGCGCCAGGGTCCTCACACTCCGCGGTGAGGCCCCTTTAAGGATACTGCGCCCTCACTGGCGCCGGGGTCCCCACACCGCTGTGTGTTCCCCCCCTGAGTACGCTGCACCCTCACTGGCGCCAGGGTCCTCACACTCCGTTGTGAGTCCCCGATGAGGCCTCCTCCAACCCCTTATAGCCTCGCCCTAGCCACCGGTGTAATAAACAACAACACAAACTCGAGCCTCCTGGTTATAACTCAAACACACGCCCTCTGGCTATAACAACATTGCTCGACTCTGGTCAAGCTGTACTTGCCGTTAGGCTTCTCCTCACATCCTAACTCCAGAAGCTCCTGCCTCTCTGGCTGCTGGCAGGGGACTGCCAACCCGGCCTCCGCCCCCGGCCTTTT
>NW_005843557.1:88915-95332 GCF_000455745.1 Alligator sinensis
GCATACTTTTTGAAATACGTACTGAGATTTTCATACAGCAGCAGGGCTGCAGAATTGAGAAAATACTTTGTATAATGCCATGACCTGCAAAGAAAACCTCTGCTTCCTTCAACTATCATGTGAAAACGACTAGGTCATGCAGAACTTGGTTGCTAAAACTTCCAGCCTGAGCCTCTGCAGCATATTAAAAGCATTACTGAAATCCAGTTTTAAACCCTACTTTGTATAATGCCATGACCTGGGAAGGAAACCTCTGTTTCCTTCAAATATCATGTGAAAACAACTAGGTCATGCAGAAGTTAGTTGCTAAAACATCCAGCCTGAGCCTCTGCAGCATATTAAAAGCATTACTGAAATCCAGTTTCAAACTCTGTTATGCTCAGAGCCGTATAAAGATAAATAAAATGACAGTCCCTGCCCCAGAGCGCTTGCAGCTCAGAAGTCAGGCAAGTTACAAGTGGTTAAAAGGACAAATGGGAGTAGCCAGGCAGAGTGGCAGGACAACATAAGAACATGAAGAGTTTGGCAGTGATAGGAAGTCAAATCTCACCTTGTTAAGATTAAGCCCTTCATACATGGGCAACCCATCTTCCCCCTGACACTTGTTTTAAACTGCTTTGACAGTGTAAAGTAAGTGGCCTTAAACTGGATGCAAATGTAGTTGCAAGAGCCCAGTAAAATGGCTTTAAGTGTAAAGGAGAATCTGGCCTACTGATCAGCAATATACTCCACTGATTTTTATGGACCTACTTGTGACATAAGGTACTATTAATTATGCCTCAACACCCCTGCAATAGGGAAACTCAGTGCATGTAAATGCAGGAGGCTTTTTATTTCTCATTTTCCTGATTTTCCTTTTTGAAGTGATGAATGGGATTACATCCTACATCTTATGGCATTTCAGCATAGCAAGTATACCGTATGCAGTTTTTCATAGATAGCTAGTTTTCTCTCCTCATACAAGGCCTGCTGGCTCAGGCTTATCAAAAGTCCACCCCCTCCTCTCCAGAGTGAAAAATTAAAACATCCCTCCATGGTGATTCAGTTTAGACAATCACACATCAAATGAACAGTTCCTGGACAGGGGTCTTTGTACAGTGGGTATTTCTGGTTTTTAGGCTGCCAAGAAGAAAAGCAGTTTACATTAGAAGCCCACTGAATAAAAGTAAATCTCTTGCAAAAATTGCATTTGCCGTCAAACAGAGACAGCAGATAAGAAAACATTGCAAAACGGAAGAAATGTTACAGATTTTGGCCGTTTTTAGATCCTTCATTACAATTTGAGGGAACATATTGATTATGTTATTTCAGTGCTTAAGAAAAAGATTGGGTCTTGCTTTGATTTTAATGGTGCTTTTCATTTTATTAGTCAGGAAAAAGATGCTGAGCAGACTATTCTTTTCCTTGATAGGGCTGTTATAGACTCTTACTTGGCCATCATACCAATCTTCCTTGCATTAACTTGACATACAGGATAATTTGGGGTGTTTCGTCCATCCTCTGATTTGCATATTCATCTTTATGCTTAGTGGAGGTGGCTTGACCTTTTCCCTGCACGGCATAAAGTACTATACAGTACTAAGCTGATCAAATGGATTCTAGCATTCTAGCTAGTTTACAGTTCTAGTTCTGCATCTCACATATTCCTTTCACCTGCTGGACATTGCTTACCGAGAACGAACCCTACATCCTTACAGTGCTGGCTGGAAGTGCTGCACTGCTGAGAAAGAGAACACAGCGGCACAGATTTAACCTCAACACCAAGTCAATACAAATTAAAATTGGGTGCATCGGGTATTGTGATCAGTAATAATGAATTTGGATCTCATGCATGCCTCCCTTTCTGAATCAAGGGAACTCTCATAAATCAAAGCCCATATGAATCTCCCTGTATAAAATAATAAGCCCTTATAGAGCTGTGCAAGCTTCACTTCAATTTGACACATTGCACCAGCTTTCCAAACATGCCTCACTTGTTATTTATGTTTTGCCTGAAATTTTTGATGGCTGATGCAAGTAACAGAACTGAGGTCTCCGACAGCCTGGTTAGCCTGAGCTGAAACAGATACTGCATTTCCAAGTCTATGTCAAAACCTCAATATTTGTTCCCTCTTGGCTGCACCCATAATTGTCTGATTTCCTCTTCTTCCTTCCTCTTTCTTTCACTTTAAGATAAGGAATTGTGTTTTAAAATTTGTAGGTGTGCATTTTGTATCTCCCCTTGTATTTTGGTATTTTTATCTATTTGTGTGCCGTGGCATTACTTTTGTAGCTTATATTTTATACTCCTCACCTTTCAAATAAATGTGCTCAGTTTCAGAAGTAAGTTATACATTATAACAATGTTAACAAGGGCAGGAATCTAACTGCCGCTTCCCTGTATCAGGTGGGCCCCTGAAAGAGTGAGTGAAACAGTGATTGAATGTGTAACACAGTAGTAGGTGGCTATTAACACCTAGGGAAACCGCAGATCAACCAACAGAAGAAATCACTAGGAGACAATGTAGCAAACAGGAATTTTCTAAACTTCACTGTTCAAAGGCTAGAAGCCCTGGTCTGAATTAATCAATGCCAGGGAACAACTTTTGGGCTGAATATCTCCAGATCAACTGCTCCCAGTGCCCTATTCAAAATTCATCAACAGACTCCCAAACCTGCACGTACATACGGACAACTCCTGGGGCTGACAGATGCCATCCAGTAGCCACCGAGGGGGGAAGTCCCATGAGGGTCAATGACCCCTGGATTGGGCAAACCTGAAAACTGGGGAGTCACCAAAGACTGCCAAGGACAGATAAAAAGCAGTGAAAAGTGACCCTCAGTGGTGCCCTCTTGATCTCCAACTTGACCAGCACCCGACTTGTCCAGCCAGAAGGACCAGCCGGCGACCCCCTTCTGGAAGAGAACACCACGCTGAAAGAAGCCTCGACTGGCCATCGACAGCAGACTCCAGCGACTGTGGGATAGGTATACCTGACTCTTGTACCTCACTACTGAGTATGTGCATGTGTGTGTGCAGGGTGGGGGGAGAGGGGCAGCCCCAAGGTTTATGATTTAACTTCATTACAGTGCTTTAATCTGCCTAATAAACCAGAATTTTAAGGATCCTGAGTTGGACATTTGTAGCCAACACTGCATTTCCAAGTCTATGTCAAAACCTCAATATTTGTTCCCTCTTGCAGCTGCACTCATAATTGTCTACCTACAACTAGCAGTGACAGCAGGATTGCTATTACAGAAACAGAGGCACCTCCACTAAGGATTTACTCAGTGCATTAGGAACGTCACGTGGTCTTCCCATCATATGAAAATTTCAAACTCCATTCATTTGGGGCACAACGCTGTAACCACTGGGCTTTTGGAATAAATGTCTAGACCTGATTTCTGGGGTGAAAAAACATCAAATTTGACTCTAATTTCTTAACTGATTGAAAACATAATTTTAGACTACTCATTATTCACCTAATAATATTTTACCCAACTCTTTTTGTAAGCATGTGTTTGTAGAGGATTATAAGCACTAGAAAGAAAGGGAGAAAGTTATAAACTACAGCTATAATCATTTTTTTTGCCTCCAGAATTTGATTAATCTACAATTGGTTAATTATTAGAACCTTTATTCATGTATTACTCCACCAATGCAACTTTAACATCTTATACAAACCCAGAAAAGGGTTGGAGAGCACACAATATTAACTCCCAAACAGCACCTCCCCTTTCACGGTACATGGAAACCAGGCATGGGCATGGAAGAGAAGGGTTGTCTAAGTAGCACATCCCTGATTCTGTCATTTATAATTCCCTTAATACTGCTGCTACATCCTCAGGATCTCCTGATAATATACATATATATACACATACATACATACATACATACATACATATATATCAAATCAATTAGGACATGAAAGGGAGAACTGCTGATGCTGAAGGTCCCAAGGGATTATCACATTTGAGCTGGTGCTCAAGTTACAAAGTAATGGTCAACAATAATTAAAGCAGGACTGAACAAGATCTGATATTGCATCAGGAACCCAGGACAGAATTGAGGACAAAAGAAGGGAAGAATGATGATCTAGTGGTTAGGACCGAGAAATGAGTGGAACTGAGTTCAGCTCCCAGGTCTGACACAGATTTTGTGTAGGATTTGCAAAAAAACACCGATTCCCTTCTGGGATCAAGCTTCTTGCCTCTAAAATAGAGTTAACACACCGTTTCCTTAATCCGTTTTGCATTTAGATCGCAGGCTGTTTAGGGCAAATGCAGGCTCTTACTACATCTATGTACAGTAACTAACATAATGGGACTTTTTCAGGAACTAATTAAAGTAAAAGTAAATAAAAGAAAGTTTGGGTTTTTTTTTTCCAGAAGGCAAAGTAGTATTTTTGCATAGAATGTGGCTCCATTCCTGTCATATTTTTTTCAATATAAAAAATTGAAACTTGAAATTGTAGTTACATCCCAAGGTTTTTTTATGATTTACAAAATTAAAAAAAAACAAAACAAAACAAAAACCTATTAAGTCCCCCTGCCTCTAACTGCTTATACTTCAAGGCCCCAGGGTGGAAAAAGATCATTGCACTTAATTTTAAGTATGCACACGCTATTACTGCATTCAGCGGTATATTTACTCCTAACCTGTCCAAACTAAATGAGACTACAAACATGACTGAAGTAGTAAAACGGAGCACCTGTCTCAATTCTCTCAGAACATAAGCTGCAGCTAGACCCAGCCAAAAACAGTAACCGAAAACACGCACATGAAATCATTATCACAAGTGTGCAATTTAGAAAAAAAAAAAGTTTTTTTTTTCCTTTACTGCAAAACCTCCAGCAAATCAGTAGTTGCTCAAACCTATAGCCCCTTGACCACCACTGAATTATGTTGACAATTTTTGCGTAATATTGTGGAAACTTTTTTTTTTTTTTTTTTTTAAGTTTTAATTAAAAATTCCATACTTGGAAAATTTTACCTGCTCTTCTGACATGGTAGCCTCAGTGTATTCATATTTTTCCACTCCCACAAGAACACATTGGTTTTCACTGAGGAGTTGCCTACAATACTAATGTCTCTAGTGGGTTATGGAATAGAGAAGATCCCACACAACTTACTGATTCGTTTTGATGCACTGGCTGGGGGAGTAGCTAGCTGATTGCACGATTTCACAATGATTACACACTTAATTCATACAACATAATTTTATTTTAAAATTCTTTGCTACGTATATAACACTGCTTAGCTTTAAGAAACACCACAAACATTAAGAACACAATAATTATATATATCAGAAACAATGCTCCGAATGCACTTCCTTCCCAAACAGTGCTATAAGAATTAGTGTTACAAAAACAACTACAATTACAACTAAAAGTTAAATTTGAATCAATACTATTATTTTCATAATATACTTACAATCCTAGAATTCTGAGAAGGCAAACACCTAAATATGGTTTCATTCCTCAGTAGTACGATTTAATGGGTTGGCCTCAGTAGTATGGTTCAATGGGCTCTCCTCAGCAATACGATTCAATGGGCTGGCCTCAGCAGTGATAGGACTAGGCCCCTTCCTTCAGTCCCTTTCGGGTGCTCCGCGGCTTCAGCATGAACTAAGAGATTCGTGCTCACGGAGAGGGTGGTTCAGGTGATCAGTCTGATCCGGCCTACACTTGCAATTCTTCCTTCGTTGTTCTGCAAGTATAGTCACCTCCAATTTGGGAGAGTAGGTTACAGTTTTTATTGAGTGAGTTGCCGTCTTGGGCCACTCCTACCCAAACCTGTCACTACTCCCAAATTTGGGCCAGGATCTTACTTTACATATTCTTTTACTTGGTAATTAGTTTCTTTCTTGACCATTCTAATTACTTTGGGGAACTTCCATACCACTGCAAGTGACCTTTAGTTTCCAATCTTGTCAAAAGGCCCTAGGGTTTGATCTCTCGGAACTCGGGATATTTGCTTAAGGGCCATTTTTAGGTTCTCTTTGTTAAAGGCCTCTAAAGATAAAATTCAAGAGTTAAGACTTTGAGCAAAGTCAGGACCTTCCGCACGTAGACCAAAACAATGACCTAGATAAGGAGATAAATCTTGTCTTCTTCCTGAAATTGGCTAATGGGCAACTATTACAAACATTCAAACTATTTCATTCAATATGACAACTAAGAGCACTGAACGCATGACAATCAGTAATTATCTGGACTTTGCAAAAGTATTTAAGGGAAAAACAAACAAACAATGGGCACTTTGGGTCCTCAGCGTCTTCCCATCCTAGATCTGGTCTTTAAATGGGATTTCCTATGTTAGCACGCCCAATTCCAAATCCACGTAACTGGACTGACACTTAGGCACTTGAAATGAATTTTGCAATCTCTCAAACTTGGAAAGGAACTTAAAAGCTCATTAAAATGTGAGGAGGAAGC
>NW_005843558.1:0-7117 GCF_000455745.1 Alligator sinensis
CAGCCCATTCCTTCCATGCCGGCTGGCAAGCGGCACCAGGGCAGAGCCCCTACTCCCAGCGCTGATGCGGGCACAGCAGCATTGGGAGCGGGGGCTATGCAAGCTGTGCCTGTATGGCCCCTCCCCCCCCCCCCCCCCCCCAAGCAGCGACAGGGCAGAGGTAGGCACAGCGGGGAGAGCTGCGGGAGAAGTCCACATGGCTGCCCTGCCCGGTCCCATCCTCCACCCAGCCCAGCCTTCCAGCACTTAAAAAAAAAAAAAAAAAAAAAAAAAAAAACCCCCCACCTGCAGGAGCAGTGACTGGGGACTCTGGGCACTCATGGCAGAGTATCCCCATGCAGCACAGGGCAGTGAGGTGCAACAGGGATCTCCCCCCACTCTGGCACCTGCACGTCAGCTTCCCCATAGCATGGGTGCAGTGCAGCTCAGCTGGGTGCCACATGCTGCCTGGAATTGGGGCCAGTGAGGCTGAGCACTGCCAGGGTCTGGCTGACACGTGGAGCCACCTCAGTTGCCCTGCAAATCAAACAGGGAGCTGGGGAATCAAACCAGGAGCTGGGGAATTGAACTGGTTCAATTCCCCAGCTCCCTGTTTGATTTGCAGGGCAGCTGAGGTGGTTCCACATGTTAGCTGAGAGACTGGGGCCAGGCATGGGATGGGGCCAGGCAGGGCAGCCATGGGGACTTCTCCCACAGCTCCCCCCGCCTGGGGAGAGGCAGGCAGAGCTGCCCAGCTGTGCCTGCCTCTCCCTGGCTGATCCAAATCTCTCCTATTCAGCACCGAATCTTCCGAAGCTGAGTTGGCCAAATTGATTCAGGACAGTGATCTGAATCAAATCACTGTTCTCTGAACTGGCTGAATCCAAATCAAATACTTCCCTATTTGCACAGGCCTACCAGCTTGAGATCTGGATTTCCAATTCTAACTTTGACACATTTCCTGGGCAAGTAACTTCTCTCCCTTAATTTTTATCACTGTTTTGTAAAATGGGGATAATAGATGCCTCAGGATTTTGAGGAGGTTTGATTCATTTATGGAAGCAGAGTACTTGAGTTTCCATATACATATAAAATATTATTAGCAATATGTCAGTAGTGTGGAGCCTCAAGTCATGACTCCATTGGGAAGTGAATACATTGACAATAAAGGCTAGTTAGGGTATAGCAATTTCAATTAATGTCTTAAATTCATGAATCCTTGTCCATAGACCCTTTTTGCTCTAAATTTCAAAATGATGACTTGGTTTTTTGTTTCCTGACTTCCATTTGACTTTAGTGGAAGCTGCATGTTTTAAAAGACTGTGCAACACCAAAAAGTTTCTTGTAATGTCCAGACTTGCATTATTCTAAATCTGTCCTTGTCAATGGCAAATGATGTCATTAATATTCAGTTGTTGCAAGACAGATTCAAACAGACGGGGGTTCTGTGCCATGACTCTCAGTTGTTAAGAATGTAATGAAGCTTTCTTGTGTCTGATTTTATAGAGGACAATAACCATTAACTGATCAACAGAAGAAATGTCAGGTGTGGAATCAATGCTGATAGAAATATATTTCATCTGTTTACATTTACGAAGGATCACTGATAAAACCTTTGATCCCATTAAGGATATAAACTCTTCACATATAGTCGATGACAAGTATGATGAGCTAGCTGAGCCTCCACCAGGCTTGCTGTGCTTAGTGAATATTCAGCTAAAAAGGGATCAAATTGACTCACGGATTTCAAGATTCCTGGGAAATTACCATTGTGAGGTGACCCAGTTTTTTGATTAGTGTCATAAAAAGACAGGTTTCACTGAGAAATAAACGTAACAATGTCAACCACGCGCTTAAGTTCTTCTCTCCATTATACACATTCGCTTTCAAATTGTTTTGTCATTTTAGCATAAACTGTATCACTTGCTTTCATCTGAGAAACACAAGCTTAGCAAAGTTCTATGCAGAAATCAAAGACAAGCATGGAAAATCCCTCTTTTTATTTATTGAATCATTGATCATATAAGGATAGCATATATTTGCAAAGATATTTAGTATTAAAATATTAGTAATTGCCATTTTAAATTTAAAAAATGAAAATAGCAATTTTAGATCTCCTAACTGTCCATTCAATCATTGATTTTGATTGTAATTCTTCCCATACAGGTAACCCTCCAGGACATGTCCTTACTCATGCATAAGGTAGCTATTAATATTTTGTATTTATATTTTTGTTTAGAAAAATCTAGAATAAAGAAGGAAAAAGAAATAATGAAATGAAATGACCCAATAGGTATATTGAGAATGACAATCTAGGAGACAGCCCAAAGTAGCCAAATACAGATTCAGATATCAGACGCTTCTAAGTTTGGGTGTATTTGGATGGATTTTGCTCAGATCCAAATAGAACAAAAATAATATGATGGTCCTATTAGCTACTTCCAGAAAAAAGTGTTTTACTCCAGATTTTGAGCTGTTGTTTCCTGCTACCAGAAATGATTTCATATCTTGGGTATCACTAAGAGACTCTACAGTTATGGTTAGTTAAGTTCTAGTTCAGATTGTCACAACCCAAAGTTGTGATTTTTTGTTTTGTGTGTGCTTTGGCACCACTGAATTATGTTCCCGCTAAATTGCAGCTTCTTTGCACGGTGGAGTTTTCTGCTGCAGAGGAAAACCCCGGTGCAAAAGAATTCCCGCCAATTTGTAGCTTTCTTTGCAGGGTGCATTTCTTTGTTGCAGCACAGAAATGCTCGTTGCAAAGAGTTCCCGCCATTTGTATTCTAATTCGAGCCCCATTATTGGCTTGCGCGAAATTATTCACACGTGGCAGCTAGTGATTGGCTTGCTAGCCGTATAAAAAGCTTGAGTGGTTTCTGCCCAAGTTGGAGGACTCCACGAACACCAGGAGGAGGAGACTTCACGCTGTGTGAAGATCTCTAAGTGCTGCGGAGCCTATTGGACCCAGCGTGAATATCAAGAAGGCAACAGGGGTCTGATCAGCCTCTAGCCTCTCCCCGTCACCGAGCGCAAACCTCGACGTATCCCTCTCCCTGAGCCCTGCGTGCACAAGTTCCATGGAGCCTAGCAAACTTCGTGTGAGTCTATTCAGAGCACAAGTTCCACGGAGCCTAGCAAATGTCGTGTGAGTGAATTGTGAGTGAACAAAAGGATCAGAGCTCTTTTGTACGAATACTTTCTCCGGTTGACACGACGGGCTCGCATGTTTAGAACCTTCAGCCGGATTGGGCTAGAGTTCACGAGTCTAGAACTCTTGTCCGCTTCTCTTCTTTCCTGTCTGTAACCGCAACTCAAGCAAGTTTTCCTGCCTGCACCGCGACCATCTTTGGTGTAAGTAAAATAATCTTTAAATCAACCATTACGTGTCCGTGCCTAATTCCAGCGTGTCGCCTGTTCTCTCCGACCCCGCGTGCCCGGGCTGCTGGCCACAGCCCGCGTGGAGCACAAAAAGGGGCCGGATCGCTCCCCACCGCCCGCACATGGCGACGAGGATGGGATCTGGAGACGGCCCGCACACAGATAAGTATACTCAAGTTTATCTGTGCATTCAAACTTCATTTGAACCTCTTTGTTCTATAAATCTCAGACTAACAGGCTTTCCTCCAAGATTTCCAGTATTTCCCAGTTGTATTTGGGCTCTAACCATAGTTATACTTTTTTCAGGTCATGAGGCATTATTGCTATTTATTACCTGTTAAACAGTAGCTATGTGTTCAGTGTTGTACAAGACACAAACTAAAGGCCCTGAGTCAGCAAGGCACTTAGTTTATGTGTACTTCCCTCTGTCCTTAATGGGATTACACAAATTAATTAATTTGTTGTATGGATGACACAGGTAGTCCCTGCCCTGAAAACCTTATAATCTTACCAAGAATAGATGTTTCATTTTCCAGTATCAGATCCAGCTAGAAAGTGCTGAGATAAATGCAAATGATGAACAGAGAAGCAAGTGAAAGGTTTGTAACCACAGCAAGATTTGAGTTGAAGTTTATTGTTATATTACCAAGTATTATTTACCTAGCCCTGTAACTTAGAATCCCATTTTGTTGACCATGTACTTTTTGTCTGGAAAATACAAATAGATCATAGGTCATCACAGGGCCATCTAAGCCAGCCCCCTGCTCAAGGCAGGATGATCCTGAATAAATAATCCCGACCCAAGGGTCTGTGTAACCAGGTCTTGAAAATGTGCAAGGTTGGATAGCCCACAGTTTCTCTAGGTGGTCTGTTCTAATGCTTGACCAACTTCACAGCAGAAAGTTCCTCCAATTTCCAACCTAAATTTTCCCCACTTAAGTATGAGGCCATTGCTCCTACTCCTAGATGAATACTGCAAACTGCAAAGAATTAAAAAATTAGAAAATCTACCCCACAATCTATGGTCAATGGTAATGACTAACTGTTGGTTGGAGCAAAAAATAGGTCTGCCTTCAAACATCACAAAGTGTTTCTTGACTTGGCTGAATTCTTGGGATGTGAGCAACCCCATCTCTATTGCTATTCTCTGTTCTTTTGTCTCCTCAAAGCCTCTTGTCTCTGCTCCTGCTCTAACAAGGTCAGTGCAAAGACCTTTTAATTTGTGGGAAGGGAACCACCATCCAAGAAAGAGCTATTGAGGTAGCATAAGTGCTCCCTCTGTAAGGAGGACATCAGATCCTTCCTCCTAGATGGACCTCCAACCTGCTCCCCTCTGAGCTGACAATAAATCAGTGGAGAAGAGAAGAAAGTGTCAGGAGCTACAGAAAATATAGGAGCTTTGCCAGCTTGGAGCTGAATAAGAAAGATCAGGCTCTGACTCCATTATTAGGACAGTAATTGAAATGTTATTGTGAGAGTGGATATAATATTTTGTAAAAGGCTTGTTTTAAAAAAAGGAAAGGGACAAATCAGTTGAAAAGGGGAATAACATCTCTCTCTCTCCTCCTCTCCTCCCCCCGGCCCCCTTTAGTAATACAAACAAAAACAGAGAGTAAAATAATGTACAGCCACCACTCTTCCTCAGTGTGGCAGCAGTATCTATTCAAAATGCAGGACACTTAAAACTGGCAGTGAACACTAAACCCCTAGCTGAGCTGCAAAAACTGACTGCATCAGGGAGGTGATGCCTTCAATCTGTTGGGATAAAGTTGCCCATTAAATTCTGAAGTACTAGTACCCAGGGATGGTGGTCCCCCCCCCCCCCCCCCACCCCAACCATTTTTTTTTTCTGTTTGCCATTTATGCTCAAAAATAGCGTTCAGTCCTTTGAGCTCCCCACTCTCTTTGACCCATATTACAAGGCACCCTTTGAGTGACTGTGATTAGAGGATGAAGTGGTCATAAATGTGAATGGAGTGGAATGAAAAATAAACTAAATCCTTAGTTTCCTTCTTATGGGTTTGTCCCTTTGTATATTTTAGTTTGAAAAATGATGTAAAATAATCAGCAAGTCAACTAATAAATATTTAAGCAGACTGGTTATTTATCAAAGGGTATGGTGGAGGGGCTGGCAATCAATATAAATCAGAGTATCTCCATAATATTACTTTTATCCTGTTGCATTTTAGCACTGATTTTAAGGCATTCCCAACTTCTTGATTCAGAGTAATCTGTGTCATGGGGCAATTTCAGTGTGTTCCCACTGCATTTGCATTTCATGGAGATTTTTTTTCTCCCCTGAAAACACTACCATTCACAAAACATTACAAATATGTTCCTCCATTTCAGAACTTTGGGAAAAATGTGAGGGTAAAAACCCAAAGGAAACAAATGCGCTCTTCATAATTAAACCATCAGGCAAGCAAGATCAGCTATCAGTAATGCTAGGCATCTCAGTAGACTAGCCTGTATAAATATTTTTCATAAGTAAATAGCACAATAACCAAATAAAAATAATTCCCCAGATGTTGCAAATACTCTGAATTCTGTTTGAAAACTGCCTAAAATAGTCTACTCTTCTTAAACATTTATTTTCTTAACCCCAATAGAAAATCCAGTACATTCACTATGGAATAATAAACATTTAGAAAAGTTAAATTACTTGGAGATATTTAAGTACCATACAAATATGTTCAAAGTGTATAAATGCTCTCCACTAAAGAACCCACCCCCAAAAGTCTTTGTCTCCTTGAATGCATTTCAGTTTTCCAGTTTAGTGAAGATTTCTTTTTTTTTTTTAACATTTTACATTCCAAGCAGAATTTCAGCTATTATGGACATAGAGAGGGATAAAGAAACCTAAAACCATTTAGTTTCTTTAAAGAAGTAGAGAGAATAAGTGTATGAGTTTAGTTCATTTTAAGTCACTCTGTACTTACCATATATTTAAATGAACTTAAGCAGAGACTAACTGAATACCAATCTTGAATGGTATACAGTACTAGCAAAAACTATTTCCATTTGAACCACTGAGAAACCATCTAAAAGTCATTGTTCTTCTTTTAGTCATGTGTTTTCTATTTGTTTATTTTTTCATATTGTGCCCTGCCTTCTGACTGCCAATATGTGAACAAGCAGTGGTGAAAGAACATCCTTTGTCTCTGTTACTGGAGTGTGCTTCATACGTTCATGAAGAAGCAGACCCACATCATAAAAACCAACTGAAAGCCACTGAGGTACCTCTCTAAAAAACGTAATGGACTGTACTGAAAGCCTAACTTTGACTGATGTGAGGTTTGGGACTTTATCCAGGTAAGAATTCATGCAGCAATGAGCACAGATAAGGCAGATGACCCAGAGTAGGGCCAAACTGTTTACCAGCAGATGTGTGTTTGAAAATCTTCCTTAACTGGTCATGGCAGCGGAAAATACCCTGCTGTTAAACGCATCTGCAATCCACTGCTCTCCCAATCCACCTACAAAAATTCTGACCTTTAAAGAAATGATGGAGAAGCTGGTGATTTTTTCCATGGCATTGAAGCTCAGTCTATTTTAGGCTCCAAGGCAATTGCAGCCCTTTTTGCTCCCTATTTCACATCACTTTTAAGTCTTGTTCTGGCCACTATGAACCCTTCAGCACTTCTCCCTGTGCAATCACTCGAGTCAAGATCTGTGATTTGTGATTTGCAGATGACATGTACATTTCTTGGCTGATGGCTGTTAAAGCAGTTTGCAAACCTAAGGCAATAAATTGCAGGAA
>NW_005843558.1:7148-26209 GCF_000455745.1 Alligator sinensis
CTAAATTGCTATTCTCATGCAAATGAATAACAACTTTCTCATTATTTTGATTGAAAAGAAACCCTTGTGCATTTCTGATGTGAATGTCTGTATTAATACTTTTAATAAAGCCACTCTCTTGGTTTCCAATATTTGCCAACTGCCGATGTGAATTTCTTATCTAGTCTGTGTATCAAGGAAGGTGATATGACTTTTTATGGTTAAAAGCAAACAAACAAAAACAATGTCTGCATTCACCAAATGTAAATTCTTTAATCCTTTCACTATAGAAATCTATTACTGAGATGTACAACACTGTAACAGTTCCTAAAGCATTAACACAATTATTTGTACATTTCTGATCATTTTTCATTTAAATATTTATAAAATGCATAGAGGAAAGTGCATTATCTTTTAGAAAAGTCAGTTAATGTGTCATTTCTTAAAATATGCACTTCTATTTCTTCTAAAAGATATCTAAAAAGCAAGCCTGCTGTATTTTGTTCTGCGACACTGTAAATGTACAAATACAATGTAATCTTCAAGAAAAAATAATATGATTCCCATTGGTAGGATTACCAATTCAGTAGAGATTCAGTATTAAGAGAGCAAGAAACACAAAATGTTTATTTCAAATATCAAGACTTACTTTGGGAAAAACAAATGTATTGAAGTGTCTCAATCTTAACATGCACCCTAAAGTCTACATATTGTATAAATTCTTAATCCTGCCAAAATGCAAGCCTGAAGATTAACAGAATGTATAATAAATGCCTCTATGTCATTACACATAAAAATAGTATTGCTAAATCAAGTGTAGCCCTTTATAAATGTAAAAGAGCCCAACTTAAGCAGATTTGCACTTTACATTTCTCCAGCTCTGAAAAGAAAAAATGCATGACTGACTAATACAGATTCTCCACTTCTCTGATTTAAATCAGGCTGCCTTTACAAAAAAAACCCCACTGGGCATAGATTTCTTTAACAAATAACTTAATATTTATTGAGATTTTGTGTCCATTTAATTATTAATAGCAACAGTGTTACAGTATTTCTACAAGGTTGCTATTGCTGACCCTATACCTGTTGTTTTTTATAATACTATTTCCTGTGAAACCATGAAAGCATAGCACTTACCAATTATTTTGTGTGACAGAGTCAAAAAGACTTATAGTTTAGTTGTCTGCCACTAGAGCTCTTACTGCTGGCATTTCAATATTTGACTTATTTTTCCACTTACCAAGTATTTCGTAGTATACTTATTTTACTGTTGCTACATTATAGTATGTTAATGGTGAGGTATGCAGGACTGCAATGTTTTAATGTACCAAAGGTAGTCTTGTGGAAATATTTTAAAAAGGCAAAAGAAGAATACAAAAATACATATACTTTTTGTTAATCTATAATACTAATCCAAAATGCTGTAGCAAAACCATTGTAAACTGATGTGTTGGACCATTATGGTAGATTATGACTGCTTCCAAAGAGAGATTTTTAAAATTACATTATGTTGTCAAAAGACCTAATTATAGGGAAAGGTGAAAAAAGCATGTCTGGTTCAGATGATTTTTGATTTATATAATTATTTTAGTATCCAGATATCACAGTGATGGTTCTATTACAAATATTGACATAAGAACAGTGTATAAACCTTGGAGTTTCCTAAATTTGTTCTTCATGTTGTACATTATGTAGTTTTTTTGATTACTAGAGGAATTGTCTCCACATAACATTCTTCCTCAAACATAAAAAAAAATATAAATGTATTAAAATTAAAATAAATCCCAAGATTGAGATTGGGCATGATTGAACTCATTAACATAATTCCCATTGACTTATTTAGGAGTAGAATTTCACCATAATATTTTCAAAAGTGACCTGTGATTTTTAGGTGCCCAAATCGAGATGCTTTCATTTTCAAAATGGGCATTTGGTATGTTCTGCAAATTGGGTTCTTGAAGGTATCCCCAATTCAACACCCATCAACTGAGGTTTTGAAAATGACTCGCAACTTTGGCAAAATTTTGCCTAAATCATAGCTGTATTCACTGTATACTTTTAATGTATTATCAGGAAACAGATTTCCTTCCTTAATCTTGCAATAACAGTTCTGATATAGAACTAAGGTAGGTCATCAGAGGGTTCTGGTTTCATATAACAGCAAGTGTTTTGAGGTCAATCCTGAACATTTTACCTGGGCAACAATCCTGTTGAGGACAATAGGAGTTTTGCTTAAACAAGGCTTTCAGAACTAAGCCCAGGTATTCTCCCATGCTAATGTCTTCTTTCATTTAGAAAATTAACAAGAACAAAAACTAATGGTCCCATTTATTGATAAATAGATGTGTCCCTAGTGGTCTAAATATAGGCCAAAGACCAAAGTTTCAGTATGTGTGTGTCTGAAAGCATATTGGGAAAGACTGTATCTCGCTCTATTTGGTGGAGAGGAAATACTAAGGGCTGTGCTTTATGGCAGAATGATCTATATAACCTCTCTGCCTTTGCTTTCCTGTAAAATGAGGTAACACCCATGATGGGTGCTGCAAGAGTGAATGCCTTAATTTTTGTAAAGCACTTTGAAGGCAAGGGCAAAATCTTCCAGTGAGCTGTAGTAGTCTGGCTGGTTGAACTGTTCTCTGAGCTTACATGTGGAGATAATGGATTGTGCAGCAGCAGCATGGCTCCTACCACAGTTTCAGAGATAGCCAGTATGTTTACTTCCTTGTCCCTTTCTTCAAGGGAATAGTCATTCTGCTTTCTCATCCACCCTGACTTCTAGTACATCTCCTCAGAGAGTCAAGAGGACCATGAATCTGTACTTGGGCTGGTCAGAAAGCTTAAGGAAGAAACATTCTACTTTAGAAAATGCAGCCCCAAAATGGAAATTTTTCTGAAGTTTTCATGAAAAAGTAGTGAATTTGCCTAAATGTTTCATTTTATGAATTTTCAAACCTAAAAATTCTAACTTCCAGAATGGCTTTTTTGCCCCAACATTTAAGCTAATTTCAGTAAAAAAAAACAAAACATTTTGAAGCGACTGAAATGGACTGTTTTAAATGACTCAAGTCATTTGGTGTTTTGGTAGTAGAGGGAGGGGAAGGAGGAGGGTTACAATTTTGGTTCATTGAAATTTCAAGATTTTGACTTTTTGTCAATTCTAGATCAAAAAATGTATGTGACATCTCAGATTTTCACAGGCTGGAAAAACTGTCTTCCACCTTGTTATAGTCTGCAGTACCCTGTACTGCACTTACTTTCCACTGAGAAATAGTTCTAGTGCCATTAATTCCACTCTCCTCAGAGAGCAAGGCAGAATTATGACACCAAAATAATAGCATGTAATAAATATGTTCATAAGTATATAGAGACAAATATTGTGGCTGTCTTATTGTGTGAGTATCTGGCTTAGAGCCCACTGAAACCACCAAGAGTCTTTCCATTGATTTCAGTGGGTTTTGCATCTATCTAGTATACTTCCTTATTAACAGGTATATGCTGCAGCATCACTTCTACCTTGTGGTACAAGCATGGTTTAAACAAGCAACTGATTCAGTGGGGAAATAGTTTCTGACAGTTAGAAAGAGCTGACAGTTTTCAAATGGATAGTGCATGAATTAGATTTGTTTGGCAATATTTTCCCTAGGTTTCATTGGATAAATCAGTCACTGAATAGATATATTTATCATGGCAACAAGAGAACATCATAAAATACACCTAATAATATTCTTTAACAGAATATGCAGTGTCATACCTGGCGATACTCTGAACAATTTTCAGTCCTTTTTTAAAGTTTATCACATTATGGTCTTTTATTCCTGAATTGATTATATTAATTTTTGTAATGAACAAAATAGTGAAAGTCAAGAAGAAAAGAAAGGGAAATTTCAGTAATTGCCCAGAGAATAGCTCTGATGTAGTGATTGTTTCTTTCCCAGTATGCTCTTTAGTTTTGTCTCTTACCCCAGAAAAGCTTTCAGATCACAGCTGCTTCTGTATTGATGAGTATGGGGAACAGAGAAATGCTAGCTGTGAATGTTCGATCAGTCTTTATATAGGTAAAATTGCCATACTCCAGCTGAGTTACGTAATGATTTTAGTTTGTTCCAGGAAAACCATGCCAGTAACCCCCACTCAAGCAGCTAATTGTCTAAATCAGATGGCCTATCGTTATTATATAGGTATATTTGGCCTATGTTTTATAAGAGGCCAAGACTGTAATTCTTTTAAAAAATGACATAAGAAATGGTTGAAGTTTACTTTCTGTTACTCAAGGGTCCTAGCTGCTTCTTGCCTTCTTCCAATGTGGTCTATTTAATCTCCTGTAGTGTGGGAAATTATGTTCAAAATCTCTGTGATCCTCTGTCCATAGTAAGTTATGCAAGTAGTGACAAGCACATGCCATAAGGTCTTGAGATTATATCTGTAATGTGTTGCTGCAGACTGTTGATCAAGAGAGTCTGGAAGAAAAACATTATTTTCAGGTGTGAAAAACCGTCACCTTTATCAAATAATTTCTCTTGCATTTCTCCCCAGACATTGTAGCCTATTTAAACTTGGGAGGTTAAGTTTGTAGCATTCATTATGACTGAAAATTTAGTTCACACAATCATGATGTTCTCTTTATTAAGTGTTACTGTTAAGCAGTATTAAAATAAACACCATGTGGTTGGCCTTTTGGAAGGTTCATGGGATGTTTATTCCTTTGCCAGGTCTCTTAATTGTGTTTGCTTTTTAAGATCCTGATATGCAAGCTAATGTTACTGCTATACACATTATTTGCCACATATTATCTGATTTATCTTAGTATATTTTACAATTTGCAGTTCTGACTGGTGCAAATAATTGAAATGCTTAGGGGTAACTTAGATGCTTTTTGACAGAACCATAGCTTGAATCTTTGGTTGGTTGGTTTTTCTTGAACTTAGATACAAATCTGAAATAAATGCTGACAGATAGTCTGGCAGTTTTATTGTGCATAGCAAAAAGATGCTCCATAAGGCTTTTCACCCATGGCATTCCATGAATTATTGGGAAGAGTAACAGCAGGTTGCAGAAGCTCTCATAAGTGATATTCTTTTATCCACTGTCTGTAAATCAACAAAAATATGGCTACCTCTGCTTGTTGACTCCTTGTCTAATCTAGTCTTTTGCATGTTCAACCCTACTTCCTCATTGTTCTTTTAGAAAGATTTAACCGCTATTCCCCACAATACAACAACAGTAATTTCTTTAATTAAATGTTGGGTAGTATTCATTAAGCCTGGTGATATAGTATGCAGGGGTGTTGAAGTGGCCATCTTTGTTGTAGGCGTATGGATTAGGAACTCAAAAGAAAGCAATTCATCAGTTAATCCCTGAGGGTGAGATTCTGTCTAGCCATTATGTGGGTGATCAATATGGGGAAGTTTGTCTTTCCCTCTTTGCCTGGTCCACATAGGATTAGGCCTAACTTCAGTCTCTGCTCTTTGGGAAGCCCACTCTCCCATGATGGTGCACAGATGCTCAAAGGGAGTGAGCTAGGCTTCATCCACCATTGAGGGCCAGAAGAGTTGGCTGACCACATGGGGAATTCAGCTGCAAACACTGCAGCAGCAAATGCATGCTGGGGAATGCTTTCCAAAAGTTTCTGTACAGTAAGCCAGATCCATGCTATCCCTTCTATGGTTATGCTCATAGGCCCTGAATGATCAGAAAAGTAACTGTTTGGTCATTGTGCAAATTGCTCAACTTTGAATAGTAGTAGCAGCACTCACCCAATCAAAACACAGAGATTTGCACACTTCACTTATTTTGAAAACTGTGTATAGTCATTTATACAAACCACATTCCTTCTCCAGTCACTGATGAAAGAAAGGGGTTTAACAAATGACAAGTATTCACTGCTGTTGGCCAGGAGCTGTACAGCATCTTGACTGGATGAGATAGATCCATTACTGAGTACAGTGATATTTACTAACTTTTGTTTTAAAAGAGTTTGATCAATGTATAATACTCAACTATACCAAGAGCAGAGCTCTTCCAAATTATAGAAAACATCAAAAGTTCAATTTTTAAAGAGGTGCTGATTTCAGTGGGAGCTGCACCTGTGAAGGGCAGGTCACTGGTTCTCAAAGGACAAACTCCACAAACCAGTCAAAAGAAAAACACAGAAAATGACAGGAACATCTTTCTGGGGAATGAGGAAGCATGTGTCACCTGATATGACATCCTGTTGGTCAAATGTCTGCTATTTAGACATAGTGAGGATAGTGAGGTGAAGAACTTCATGGAATTAGATTTTTTTTTAAATAAAAGCTGGTGCTGGAGTAGAGAATTGGGCATAGAAAAAGTGGAATCAATTTTATTGAAGAATGTCAGGTACTTGGGAGAGAAGCTGAGTGAATCAGCAACATCAAAAACCAACTTGATTCCACTGTAAGGCACTCTGCTGAATTGGAAATGCCAGATCTCCACTCTTGGGACAAAGTACAATTATCTTGGGGAAGGGGGTGGGGAAAGGGGTGGAAATAACATCCAAATGTATTGGTTTGCTAGTGCTAGGTCTGGGTCAAAGTGGTCCAGTGCTTTTCAGCAAGTGGCTCCCACTATATTGAAGGAATGTCTTCAATGCATGTGGAAATAACCTTTGAAAAATTGAGAGGTTGAGGTCATACATCTATTCATTGCTGTTTGCCAGCTAGGTGGGTATGGAGAGTAAGAGTCATGGAAGAAGAGGTAACAGGTGACGTGAAACTGAATGGAAATAGGATCTCCTTTTTCTGCTGGGGTATGGCAGCTGTGGTGAACCATTTACTGCCATCAAGAGGCAGCTACAAGAGTAGAATATGAAATATGATCTGCTTTACACATGAAATATAGTGTCTCACAATGACCAATTTATTATTTTCACCCTGTCCAGTGACATAGAAGGGTGCATCAGGGAGCTACCAGCCTCTGTTCTGAATAACTTAAGTCAGGCTGCAACATGTGAAATAATTGAGCTGACCAGAATTTACAGCACTAGCTGGAGTTTCTGCTTTCTGTTGGGTTCCTGAGACATGACACTAAGAGGTACCACAGGAGCATGATGTAACTTACATGCTCATTTCTTTTTCATTTTTCATTTTTATATTTTCATATTACTTTATGGCTTAGGTCTGACATCTGTTCACTCATGGTCTACTTTTCTTAGGGGATACCCTCTACTATGACAAGCTGTAAAAATTAAAGGAATGAACTGGTACTGGTACCCTTTTGGGGTTTTTAACTCTTATTTTCACATAGCAAGTTCTGTATGGACTTCAGCTGGGCCTGTCTTGCTTTTCTGCATGTCTTAAGGTGAATCTGCAGAATAATAGGTTAGGGCAGAGTTTTCCATTCTACATGATAATACCTGACACACATTCTGGGAGAATGAAGATAAGAGGTTCATTAATAGCTGGGGTAAAGGCCTTGATAGTTCTGGGTGTACCTGCGTGCTTTGGAATGCAGCTGGGCTGATGAAAGGATAGATCAAGCTGATTCCTCAGTTTAAAGCAAGGCCTATATGTATCCCTTGCCATCATTGGTTTTGGACTCTCAGGATTCTGATTCTTTTCAGGGATTTTTATAAGTAAAGATTAGGTGCTTTTGGATGGAGTGAGGGGAAATCTGCCCAGAAGACAGGTAGATTGCCCAGAAGACAGGTAGGTCTATTTTGCCTGCTCCTTATATCTGTATCAATTTGCACCAGCTCAAAAAAATGTAGCAGGCAGCTTGCAACCCAACTGCTGGTTAAATATTTTAGTATTAATTGATGGAGAAAGTACACCATGAGCAAATTTTAATGTAGTATCCTGGAATGCAGGGCATTAATGGCTCTATAAAATGTAAATGCATTCTTAATTATCTCAAGTCACTGCACGCCCAAGTGACTCTTTTACAAGAAAAGCTTCTTGCTGATAATGAGCACAGTAATTATCAAGGGAATGGGTGGGGCATTTTTCTTAATATTCTTTTTCTTTTGAGCATGTGGGGACCACTTAACTAGTGCATAGGGATCCAATCCTTCAGTCTTTGCTCAGGCAAAACTCCTTGTCAGAATGGATGCCTGAATGGACCGGAGGTGCTGGACTCTAACAATATTTCTGTTTCACAGTCTGTCTTGCGCTCTCAGGATGTTACTAAAGTATATGTACTTTTGGTGTTACTTTTGCCAACAAGTAGCTAGAGACAGGGGTGGGACTAGGAGAGAGAATCATGATCAGTAATTCTAGAGCCATCCAAATGAATTACTAATTCCAAAAGTCCTCCTCTAAGTGGGCCTCAAACTTTTTCATGCTGTTGACCACTCTTAAGCTAAAGCTCCTTTAAGGGATCAGTCTCTCTCAAACTCCAAATCAAGACTCTGTGCTTCTCCTGTGGCTTCATTGTACAAGGTGCTTTCTTTTTTCCTTTGCTCTAGGGTTATATTTTTTAGGGGTGTGCGAACCGGGCCCTATTCAATTCGGCCCAAATTGGGGACAGCGATTTGATTCGTTGATTTGGATCACTGTCCCCAATTCGATTCAGCCAAATCCAAATCTGAAGATTTGATGCTGATTCAGAGAATCAGCAATTTGGACATAGACACAGCTTTAAATGTTTTTTCTACATAACTTGAGGTACCAGGCACAGTTTATGAAGAATGCTGTGATGCCGTGGCAGATGGAGTGTCCCACAGGAGGATGGATCAGCTCCGGAGGGACCCTGGGTACCCCGCACCCCCGACCCAGGAGGCATCAATAGCCAAGCCGGGGGAGCACAGGGGGGGACCCCAGTTCACTCCACGGTGGACCTGGAAGTGAACTGGAAGTGCTTCTTGTTCACTACTGGGTCTGCTGCTGAGAGTGCTGGGGAGCCCCCCATGCTTCTGTGGGACACTCCATGTACCCCAGCATTCATAAGCCACCCAGTACCTGAAGGTATGTGGAAAAAACATTTAAAGCTGTGTCTGTCTGAATTGCTGAATCTTGCCAAATTGATTTGGAGGGTTCCAATTCAATTCAAAGAGATTAAAGGGTCTCCTGATTAAATTTGGATTTGGAGATTTGGCCACCAAATTGGGCCTAATCTCCACCAAATCGATTCCAGGACCAAAGCTTCACACAGCCCTAATATTTTTTATTAAGACTAGCTGTTCTTTTACTGCCTTTCACTGAGTCTTATAGAAAGAATCCTAAATTTTATCAGACCCTTTAACATTGTATCACACCTGGAAATTCTTGCTAGGACTTCCTAATGAGGAAAGGGAAGAATCATTAAAAAAAAATAAAAGCCAATCCAAAGCCCCATATTTTTCTCAAGCCAAACTATATCTTTTTAATCTCTTTCTTTCCCAGCATGCTTCATACCCCCTAACTTTATCTTAATAAGTTTATTTCCAACTACTCTTCCACCATCAACAGGAATTTTGGTTTTACACTTCTCTCCATAAACCCACCTTCCCAGCCACAACCACTATAGTGGCATTCTCATGGCATAGTCTCTCTGGTATCTGTTCAAATCTCATCCACTTGGGCCAGCACCTTAGCATATTCCTAATAGGGAAAGTCCTCCAGCCTGAGAGAAATTAAGAAGGTAGTTGCTGAATTTAGGAGAGAAATTTAATGAGACCCAATGATGTGATGATCATCATGAAACATATTGTGGGCTGTGAGATGATGGAGTGTACAAGGGTTTCTTTTAATGATATGAGTGACAGGAGATATTATAATGAATTATGAGATGAGATATGGACCAGTTTGATAGTCACATGGGGAAGTAGGCAAGAGAGGGTGGTAGGAAGGGAAATATGGACATACCGATACTGTGCACTGGCATTTTAGAATTGGGCATAGCCTCTTTAAAAACCTTCTTAAATGCAGATTATAAAAGTACTTAAGGCTGCTGTTTCTGCTGGTCTCATGGCTGAGGCACAGCCCCAGAAGCGAGGAAGATGGGGGTTCTATTCCTGACTCAGGTTTCCTGCATGAACTTGTTCAAGTCATTTCAAGCTTCTATGCCATGAATAAATTTAGGTTGAGAAATTAGGATGGTACATCTGTTCTTTTTCTGGACTGACTGTATTCAGTAGGTAAAGATGCCTATGGTGTTATGTTCACTGTATCTGAGCAATTGCCTTTTTCTTTTCTGTCTTGATCCTTCAGTCTGCAGTTTAGAGTTCTGTAGAGCTCATATTTAGAGGTGCTTTAGTTAGTGTTCCTGTTGCATCAGGAGAGGCAACACAGAGAACTAGATCATATTGAAGCAGACAAAGCATTGAGGAACTCGAACAGTTACACATGGTAACAGAAGACAGTCTGGGAAAGGAAAAGATAAGAAAATGAAGCGACACTTACCTTTCAGGAAGACCTTTGGTCTGCAGAACTTGGGGAGTCTCTTAATGGACTGAAAGACCTGCTTTCCATATATCACGTATTGATGCACGTAAAATGATTCAGGACAGCTAATTAGCTATCTCTGATTTTCTCATTGCAGTGTCTTGTTATCAAATATCATGCCCTTTCTTGTTAATTTATAATTCCCCCAGCCTTTGCCCCCAGACAAAAAATTAGCAAGTGGTTTACTCCACAAGTCTGATCCAACTCTAGTTTACAAAGCTTTGTAATTTGCAGTTGCATTTCAATGCCTAAAGAGCTAAAGCTCCTAGCAAATCACTTATGGTGCCCAAAAGCTGTGGAAGAGGATTTCTTATTTCCCAGTTCAGTGTGACCCAAAAAACCCGATAGAGATAATTCAGGGCTAAGTTGTTTCCTCTGGAGTGTTTTGTACTGGAGTGGCCCACAGCTATAAGTGCTTAAGTGGCATAAGGGAATAGATGGAGGATTTATCACTATGGATGATATATTTTCTAATAGCTTTTTTAAGAATGAAAGAATCTGACTGAAAAATGGGATAACTGAAACACAATGAACTAGAAAAGGAGCCTTCTCATTGGAGACAAATTAATAAAAAAGCAAAGTTGTCTGGGTTTATTCTAGTTATTATATTTCTTAATTTTTTTTCCAGAGATAGGTGTCTCCCCCAGGAACTTTCTATAAAACTTAGGCATGGATAGCTTGTTACATTTACCATGGATAAGTACTATGGTGACTGAAAAACATAACATCTAATATACATCCAATAAAAACATATGGGACAATTTTCTTCCTTTACATTTTTACGTTAGAGGAAAGCATAAACAGTTCCCCAAAGATCTTTGTAACTGGAGGTATCATGTGAAATACCTGAAGGAACATTTGTGTTGTTACACAAATTCATCTTTCTAAACATAGAAGAATTTAGCAATTTTGAAAGTGTGCATTAGCACATAGAATCATTGTTGTAGGAAAATTCAATCTGTTGATTTTACTTCTATGGTGGACTCTTTACAGTCTATATCATTTCCACTCCACTTCACTGATGGTGGAAAAGCTTTTTTCATGGTTTATTTAGCAGAAAGTCATTTTGATTAGCAAGATGAGTAATACTTTACAGCTGTTTGCAATTACTGCATCTGTTCTATCAGTGGGTTCAAATATTGGAGGCTATATTGACAGAAATGCGAAATGGAATGGAAATGCGTACAAGAGAGGGCACACAGACACACATACTTCATGGATTTAGGTACATTAAGAGATACCAAACATTGTGGTATTCTCTAACTTGTACCACAAATTTGAAATTCAGATTTAACAGATTTGAATAGTAGAATTTTCTTTTGGAAACAGGAGAGATTTTATCCCAAATGGCATAGTTTGAAAAGATAGGTCTTAATTCTGCTTCATTTAAACATAATAGGAGTTCTGCAGTTGTCTCCAATGGGATCAAGATTGGATCCATACAAATTGTAAAACAGAAGAGAAGTATCTGAGAATGTCTGGAAGGCATCCAAACACTATGTACACAAAGCCACAGATGGTATCTGAATGGTGCCTCTATAATCTACAAGTCTGATTCTTGACATTATGGCCCATTTGTAACTGACATCTTAAAATAAGGGGTGTAACGTTTCTCATATTTTAGACTTCATTCCTCCATCCCCTTTTATTTAAAGTAGGACTTAAGCTTTCTGATATGTGAAAATTAAGGAAAATTCTGCTGTCAGAATTGAAAAATGGAGTTTGATTCTGGCATCCTGCTCTTCCAATTTATGTTTCTTTGAATGAGAAATCAGTGCATACCTGAGGAGAGAGAAGACTAATGTCTAGAACTTTGGGTAGGCATTTGAGAAACTGAAATGCAAAGAGGGAATATTATCTGTGTCATGATCAGTCATAGATTTCATAAACATTTGGGCTGGAAGGGACCCCGGAGGATCATTGAGTCCAGCTCCCTGCCCCATGGACAGGACATCAGAAGGGATCATAAGATCCCAGCAAGATAAGCATCCAAATGTGTCTTGAAGGTATTCAAAGTGGGTGCTTGAACTGCAACTGGCGGCAGTCTATTCCAAACCTTGGGGTGTCGGACAGTAAAGAAGTTCTTTCATAGTTTCATAGTAGCTAGGGTCGGAGGGACCTGAACAGATCATCTAGCCTGCCCCCCTGCCACAGGCAGGAATGAATGCTGGGTTCACAAGACCCCAGACAGGTGATCATCCAACCTCCTCTTGAATTTGCCCAAGGTAGGGGCGAGGACCACTTCCCTGGGAAGTTGGTTCCAGATTTTGGCCACCCTAACTGTAAAATATTGCCTTCTGATCTCTAACCTAAACCTATCCTCCATCAGCTTATTTCCATTGTTCCTTTTCACCCCAGGTGCTGCTGGGGAGACAAGGGCTCTACCTATTTGCTGTTGATCTCACCTGATGAGTTTGTAGGCAGCCACCAGGTCCCCCCTCAGCCTCCTCTTGCTGAGGCTGAACAGTTTTAGGTCCCTCAGTCTTTCCTCGTAGGGCCTGTCCTGCTGACCTCTCACCAAGCGGGTGGCCCTCCTCTGAACCCTCTCCAGGCTGCCTGCATCCTTTTTGAAGTGCAGCACCCAGTACTGGACGCAGGACTCCAACTGCAGCCTGACCAAAGTCACATAGAGGGGGAGTATCACCCCCTCTATATTCTTCCTTATGTCCAGCCTGAATCGGTAGCAGCGGAGTTTGTGACCATTTGATCTTGTCATCCCTTGGGGCGCTCTGGTGAACAGATGTTCCCCCAGATCCTGGTGAACACCCCCGATAAACTTATAGGTGGCCACCAGATCACCCCTGAGCCTGCACTTTTCTAGGCTGAAGAGTCCCATGGCTCTCAGCCTCTCATCATAAGGTCCGTTTTCCTGACCTCTGATCATGTGTGTGGCTCTCCTCTGGACTCTCTCAAACTTCTCCACATCCTTTTTGAATTGCAGAGCCCAAAACTGGATGCAGTACTCCAGCTGCGGCCTCACCAAGGCTGAGTACAATGGGAGAATGACGTCCCGGGATTTGCTTGAGAAGCATCTATGGATGCAAGCCAGCATTTTGCTTGCTTTACTAGCCACAGCATCACATTGAAGACTCATGTTCATCTTGTGGTCAATCATGACCCCTTAGTCCCTTTCATCTGTAGTGCTGAGGGAGCAGACAGAGAATGAAGCCTAGCAGGGGTTCCCCCATGGTCCTTTCCCCCCTCCTCCAGCCCTACTTACCAGCATGGAGTCCGGGACCACCTCCTGTTGCAGCGAGCAGGGACTGAATCACTAAAGCTCTCCAAATCAATTCGGAGAGCTTTGAATCTATTCAGACCTTTTAATTGGTCTCCTGATTCAATTTGGATTCAGAGATTTGTCCACCAAATCAGGCCAAATCTCCTCCGAATTGAATGAGCACCCAAAACTTTGCACAGCCCTATAGTATATTGGTAGCAGTTAATAATATACACAGGCTGGCTTCATCAGTCCCAATCCTGATAAGTGCTGAGCATCTTCAGGACCCACTGAATTTGGTTGCAGGTCACTATTTCTCAAAATTTCACCCAATGTTATGTGGCTCTTTGCCAAAATTGGCAGGACAGCAGGATCTCCAAAGGTGCTAATTTATTATCTGGGTTTGTAAAGGATGGATTCCTTCAAATTCCTTATAGAGAGCCTGAGAACAGAACACCTATTGTAGACATTTGGATTTCTTACAGATGCAGAGAAGTGATGCATCTTCCATCTTATAAAAAAAAAAAAGATGCCTCACGTTTTGCCTCCAACCATAGACTATGGTAATATTCTTTGTTTCAATGTGTCTCAGCCTTGTCCTTAAAAAGATTGATGTTGTTTACAATGCTTTCTGTAGGTTTTTATTGTATCATACTTTTGATGCTCATCAGTGAAATTTTTATGATGTATTAGGTTGTCCATTTCCTCAGGTTAGACTGAAATGAACTGGGCCAGTTTTGATGTAATTCTGTATAAAATGAATCAATTTTATGCTATATTTATTTCAACAGTCAGAAACCAAAGAAAACACTAACATCCTTATAGTGATCATTAATACCAATCACTTTAATGGTCTGAAATACAAACTTGGTACTTTTATGCACAATTACAGAACAGCACTGGTCTGAGATACTCTCCCTGTGTCTGTAAGAAAGACTAAACATGATACAGAACTTACCTTTTGATCTTTAGAGAAGCAGTGGTCAATACATTTCTTTTGAGTATTTTGGAAATCTGTATCCCTCTCTCTTTACCCTAGGACAGTTGCGGCCAATCATTTTAGCAGACATGCCACAAATTAGCCCTGCACCATCCCTGGGTGCCATTCCCATCCCTTTCCACTACCTGTTCTGCTTCTCTGTTTTCTGCTCCCTGACCAGGTTGATGCTCTGCTTTCTGCTTCTTGTTGTGTTCCCTGCCACTGTGCTGCCTGTCCCCTCTCCAATTTGCCATGTGGCACACACACAAGCTGCTCATGTCACTTATGGCACCTGTCGCAGGTTGACCTCTCCCTCCCTGCCACATCATTGCACGTAATGGGGCAAACCCTTGACTCAGTTGCATATGTTGAATGCCTGTGGCATGTGGGAGGAACTGTATAACCCAGAACAGATATTGGTGGAGTTAAGTTAACTATCATTTTTTGTATTTTATGCTTTGCAATTGATAGAGAAAATATTATGCATATTTTGCAGATTAAATTGGAGTACATTATAGAAAATGAAGTACTTCATATCAAATAGTATTAATCAATAAGGGCTGAGCCATGATCAATATTTTCTAATGGGTACATTGTTCTATAATTCTTAATGAGTGCAGAAACTTTTTCCACTGAGATCAGTATATCTTGAAAACTTAAATACCAGGTTCCTTCAAAAAATCACAAACAGCGGCACCTAAGACTGTACTGTTAAAGAGTCTTATTCCAGCTCAGCTGGATGGGCATGTTGATGCAAGTTTGGCAAAGAAAACATAATTCACTTTTGCTAGTGATGGAGATTTTAACACTTACTTGAAATAGCTGATAATCTGACACAGGAGAGTTAAAGGATTACTGTACAGTATTTCATTTGTCTAATATGAAAATCTATTTTAAAACTATGTTATAATCCTGCTTGATATATAGCATTGCTTTAATATATTGTCAGCTCCTATAATAATACTTTTTTCTCTTAGTTATACTAGATTTTTTTTCTTCTAAATGTACAGAAGTAATATAAGCAAGTTTGTCTTTTTCCATTTATAACATTTTCCTAAAAGAATGGATCTTTAATCCATCAATCAATGACAAATAGACAGCTTAGAGAATTAGTCTCTTAGTTTGTGTTGGATCTGTGCAGTGATTTTAAAAAAAGGGCCCCAAATCATTCTTACTGGACATATGGATGTCAATAAATGTTTCCTCATGTCATTTAGGTTCCACATATAAAGCTATGGAGATAACTGATGCAGTTCATCATACAAGACGATCTTTCTTGAGAACAGACAAAAAACCATCAAGATCTATGAAGGCTGTACTATCCTCATGACTGAACAGTGAGCCTAACAGTATTCATTTTGAATCCTGTAGGTCATTTGGAAATGTCAGTGTACCATGGAACTTTGATTTGATCATCTTGTATTATATGCTGTTTTTAAGGTATGGATTAGAATAGAATCTAATGAAGGAAATTCGGTAGATTTTCCTTCTACGCACAAAGAACATTTCAAACCTTTACCTGTTCAATTCCAGTCAAAGTGTCTGCCACCCAGTAGCAGGAAAGGGAAAAAAAAATTGATTATGACTTTGAATGTGAGATTAATATTATTAGAAGTGCTTCTTATTGCTTTTGCAGAAGAAAAGATGGCCACTAATTTAGTTAGAAAGCTTGATACAGAAGAAATAGAAGAACCACTGTCAATATAGATCATATTCTTATCTCCAAAAGTGGTGTATCATCTGGAGTAACAGTTAAAGCACCTGCCTACAAATATGTTACTACGTAATGGAAGATAATCCCCTTTAGATATTAGATCTAATACAATTACCATTTCAAAATGCCACTATACCTTGTAGGACTTACTATTGTGGTCAAATAATTGAAATTAAAAAAATTCATAATTTATCATTGTCATGGGACGGGGTCCTTAAGGATGGCTGTGATCTCCCAAGGCCCCCTGACCATGCCAATTCGGCCCGATGGGCACCCTCGGTTCTCGCCTGCCACGTCTTTGATGGAAATATAAAAATAGGGAGGCTGACTTTAAGTCCTCTTGGGCACGGTTTGTTGGACCCTCTGAACCCCATGGGTCCTGTTTCACTATGGGTGTTTCGGGGGCACCCTAGCCTTATGGGCTATATGCGTAGCTCCAACAACCCCTTTACCATGCCCCAAGCTTCACAGATGGTATTGGTGTCGTTTTGCCTAGGCCTTGTTACAATTTGGCCCCTTGTCCGCGCTGGCCTCTCTGCAGCCCTTGTCTCTGCACCATCTCTGGCGCCGGGGTCTGTGCCCCCAAAATGCTGCACCCTCTCTGGTGCCGAGGTCCCCACGCCGCAGTGGGCCCCCAATGAGGCCTCCTCCTTCCCCAAATAGCCTCACCCAAACCATCAGTCTTATAAAACAGCAAACAAAACATAAGCCCCTGGGCTATAACATAACAGAGTGCAAGGCATGCTCTTCCCCTTTAAAAGAGTAAAATTCCCTCTCTTATACTGGGTGCCTGGAGAGGAGGGTACCTTATGGGCTCCTGGTGTCCCATTAGCCCTAAAGGTAGCATATCCAATGGCTGTAGCATCTGAGCCCTTCTTCCCTGAAGGCTCCTTCCCCTTTGGCTGCTGGCAGGGAACTGAACTGACTGGTCCCAGCCCTGGGGTTTATATGGACCTAGGGCCCTGCCTCTTCCGGCCAGCTGACCAGGTGCAGGTACAGCCAATTTCCTCATTAGCCAGTTGCCATGGAAACCTGCACCTGGGTTCTGATTTGGCCCTTTGTGTTCCCTCCCCAGGCAATCTCTGCTCTAATAGGAGCAGGCACCTTAGTGCCCTGCGACAATCATCAATTCATTTGTCTGATGCAAGAGGTTTATAGATGCAAAGAAGTGCCATCATATTTCATGCAAAGCATGATAGCTATATACAAATACCATGTTTTTTGTGAACAGCTTGGCACAAATAATTGTTTTATTCACAATATATCAGAGATTATTAGCATTCTTACCCAAATCTTTGAAACTTTATTCTCAGACACAAAGAGCTGCTGGCTGTCATTATATTGTCCTCCCCAGTTCCAATGTAGAAGCAAAAAACATGATGCAGAAAAAGAATATGCATATCTCCTAGAATGTCCCACTATAGAAAAGGGACTAAGATAACAATGACACCCATATCAGTCAAATACTGCTAAATGTGTCACTAATAGTTGTTAAGAATTTAAACTATATATAATTTATTAGTTCAATCCTTTAGTTGGTGAAACAGCATAAAGAAAAAAATATTCTGGGTATCTTACAGCAAGGATATTTTCATGAAGATAGGTTCTACAGGAAATGGATACCAATGAATAGACTGTGAATCAGTGGTAGCCATATGAGTGGCTCAGGACCAGTTTGCAGACCAAAGGAACACTGCAGGGCCAACTGCAGGGCCAGCTCCATAGGCTTGATTGCCAACCCCCTCTCCTGCCCTCTAGCATGTCAGATCTAGCCCCTAGAGTGCTCACGCATGCCAGTCCAGGACTGTGCCACACAAAGTGCCCCTCTGGCTGAATCAGGACATGGGTCACATGTGGCATCCACTCAGTATGCTAGATCCAGTGCCCACTCTAGTTGGCCCTGGACACTGCACTGCACGCAGCACCATCTGAGACCTGTGCTGCATGCAGTGGCTGATGGGAATGCTACATGTGGCTTGCATCCCAGAGTACTCAGAATGGGTGCTGTAGGTGCTGCATCTAGCATGCGGGGCGAGGAAGTCCTGGAGTGGCCTTGTGCAGAGCCAACACTGAGGGCCAGATGATGTGGCTCCATGGGCTGTCTCTTTGACACCCCTGCCTTACACCATAAACTCCCTACCTGTTAACAGTATGTGGTTCATTCTCCTACCCTTTTAGTTATCATCTAATTTTAAAGCCTTATCTATACATACAAATTGTTCCTCTTCCTACACTGATACAGTTAACACTGAGCAATCCTCTGTGGTGTGGACATAATTATATTGGTACATGGTCTCTACAGCAACATAGTTTATCCTGTAAGGGAAAGGGAACAGGTTAACATGGTATAAGGTACCCTTCTACCTGTATAGCTATGTCCACAATAGAGGTTCCAGTAAGAATCACTCTTCTAACCTGAATATGCATACAAACACTCTGCTTGTGTTAGGGAGGGTACATTTGTGCTTGTATACTTAAGGGAGCAAAGGAAATAATGGAGCCAGAAAAACAAGTAACAGAAAGAGATAATAATGGGTACGTTCTGTCTCGGACGGCCAGGGCCGACTCGAGTTACGTTCGTACGTTAGGGCGGGCTGGTGAATGGAGAGGCAGACACAACTTATTGGTTGTAAAAACTTTACTCACGCTGCTTGCAATCATGACGCAGGTGGTCCGGTCGTCTGAACAACCACGCGAGTTGTTCCAGTTGGCGGGGCCCAAGCCAGTTAATCCGTCCGCAATTCGAAGCCGGCGGGGAAAGGGGTACATCAGGGTTGCGCTCGGTGACGGGGA
>NW_005843558.1:31789-50135 GCF_000455745.1 Alligator sinensis
CCAGTTAATCCGTCCGCAATTCGAAGCCGGCGGGGAAAGGGGTACATCAGGGTTGCGCTCGGTGACGGGAAGAAAGATCGATAGGTCTATCGATCGACAGCCGCAAGTCAGATAGGCACTCTGCAGTGTGCTCAAAGCTCTTCGACTTGGGCAGAAGTCGCGCGGAATTTTAAACGGCCAGCGAGCCAATTACTAGCCGCCACGTGTGAATAATTTAGCAGTGGCCAATAGCGGGGCACAAATTTACATTCGAATGGCGGGAACTCTTTGCACCGTGCATTTCTGTGCTGCAAAGAAGAAATGCATCCTGCAAAGGAAACTGCAAATTGGTGGGAACTCTCTCCTGCACGCGGGTTCTCAATTGCAGCAGAACACTCTGCCGTGCAAAGGAGCTCTCATGTGGCCAGGAAATTCCATAGTGCCGAGGCACAAAAATCACTGGGTTGTGACACATTCAAAACAGACAGCTATTTAAACTCAAACATGTTTACTTCACCTTTAGCCATGCCACTCTTTACCCCTATTAGAACAACAGTCCATGCCCCCAGCATGGAACAGGGCAGAGCCTCTCATCCCTAAGCTACAAAATGACCCTTCAAGACATTTTAGCCTGTCCCTGAAGAAGTGTGTTAGGGGGTTCTCTAGTCAAGGAAGGCTCCACTGAGCTAACAGACTTGGAGAAGGCAGCCTTTTTGCTTACTAAGCCATAATTTGTGTTTCAGGTAAGCGCAGTTCATGCTGCTCTCTGTGCAGGAGGTTGTGCTGGTACAAAATGTCCTCACTGGTGCCCAGGCCTGCTGAGGGCTTGGTAGAGGTCAGTAAGGCCACCCCAAACATTTCAGCCTCTTGACCCACTATGGGCAGCCAGAGCAAGCAGTTTTTTCATTCCCTAGAGTTCAGGGAGTGCTGGGACTGCTACTATGTGATACCCTTCAGCAGTTACAAAAGAACAAGGAGAAGACTCTTGCACACCTTCCACTCAGGCAGCTGAGCAAGGGGCAACACACAATTTTGCTCTCAGCATGCAAGTTGCACCAATGGAGACTCTTTTAATGTTACCTGTTCCTAGGGGAGTCAGAGTCGAAGGGGGCCTAATTTATACACTATACACGTCATCTTAGAAATCAGCCCACGGAGATGCAGGACTAGGATTGTGTTTAGGAACTGGGGATGAAAAGCCTTGTATTTTTCCCATCTCACCTGCTTTCTGACACAGGGCCAACCTTTGCAAGTGTTGGACACATGCATACATTATGCAAATCTGCAGCAAAATGAAAATAAATGATGCTTTTCCTTCAGATTTTCTCGCTCCAAGCCATGCTTCAGTTTGTATTTTCTATCGTGTATATTTCATAGGGCTGGTTGCTTGTGAAATATTTGATCCAATTGTGGGCCATAACCATCGGATAATGACATTGTAAGATATATGCTGAAACACCACATTTTTGTCAATATCAGGCTAATGTGATTTGCACCTTTGTACATATATTGGGGTTAAAGATAGGAAAACACATACTGACTGTTTTGCTGGAGGTTTTGTGTCTCTATAGTTGAACAGCAATGAAAAATGCTTTACAACTTGCATACAATACCAGATTCTGACTGAAAGTGAAACACATCAGGATTCATTAGTTTTTCTTATATAAATTTTAAATAAGATCTTTTTAAAGATAACCAGACCTGTGGCACTGGAAGCATTTAAAATGTGACGTGGGGTTTCCAAGTGATGAATGGATGATTAAAACATGCCTTTTATGCCCTCTCTGACATTAATTATCAAACTTACACACAATGCAGGTTAATACTTATTTATGAAAGGGATCTGTCACTTTATTGCCAGTACTCTGAACAATTTTGAGTAATTTTTATAGACACATTCACCTGATTTTTTTTTTTGCCAGTACATAAGTGAGTACTTCTAAGTCGTTCACCACAGGGGACATACAATTCCAAAAAGGGCAGAGACAGATGGAAAAGTGGAGTTTCAACCTTTAAGAAAGAACATGTATGTCCATTTAATACCAGGAAAAAATCCTTTGAAAAAATTATTTACAAGAAAATTAAGATATCTACAATGGTTTGCTGCAGTTCTGGAACAATTGGGGATGATGCCCTGACCACTGACAAAAATACTGGTAATGGCTCAAGGAGTTAGACCACTGTTCAACACTAGCGTGTACTGAAAGTGTCAGTGTGACTCTTACCCTGACACACTCCTTTGTAATAAAACAAAATCGGGCATTATGTTAAAACAGCTTTGACCTTGATAAACAAGGAAAAAGGACAAGGAAAAAAGGCTGGAGAGATGGCAGTTTTTCTTTTCTTACTAAGACCCCTGAATAAAGACAAGTGTAGCTTATGAAGTACTCCACACCCATTTGTATTTTCTCAGCAATGTTGGATAATTAAAGCAGCTCTTAAAAATTATGAGAGAAGTCATTTGCCCAAATTCTCTGCTGTGATGAGTTATTTTCTGTGCTGAAGAAGAGGTGGGGAGGGGGCAAGACAAGTCATTTGTGGCTCCCTGATTCTAGGGCCAGTTCTGCACTGGAACTGGTACAGAAATGAGCCTTTTTTGACTGGCCGAAAGGATATTTTTGGCCTACAAATACTTCAGTCATTTCTGAACTCTTACTCCCTACTTTTAATTTACATTGAGAAACAGAATGGGAAAAATAAGATCTGTCCCCAAAATTTTGCTTTCCCATTGAATCAGAAGTGTGGATTGATTCCTTCTTTATCTCTCCCCATCTTTCAATAGTGCAATGGGTTTTCCCTACCCAGTCCTGTAGGTTTTCTTCCTCTTTCTGCACTTCTTCAAGAAGGATTCCCACCCAGGCCTAGTAAACACCCTTCCTCTGACTGTCCAGAAGACTTCAGCCTTCTTCCTTCCTATGATGCCTAACAATCGTTACTTATTCCAAAACGTGGATAAGATTATACTATTATTTGAAAGAAAAATCACCAAAGTCCACAGAACTGTTATAAATAAAAGAAAGACAAAGGATAACAAATTAAAGAATAAAAAGGGGTTGCTTAGAAGGTCTGTGAAAGTGTGAAAATACTTACTTTGGTTGTCCAATATTTGTCATTCATTTAATCAATTAATTTACTTCTCACAGCCAAAACATTGCCATTAAAAAGGCTTACTCAGATGCTTTACCCTGTTCATATTGATTCATTTTCAGTGAAAATATCAATAACTTTGTATAGATCTGGACCTTAAAGTTACTTAATTATTGATTGAGAAACAGTTGCTCAGATTGAGCAGGCAGATTTCTGCTGTATTCAACAATAATAAGAAACCAAGTTTTTGCATGGATAGAAATGGTCGAGTGGACCATTCTTATTTTATATATCAATGGTGGGTAACTGCATTTTAAAATGACTTTCCTGCAATGCAGTGTGGCCAGTGTTGTCCATGTCATTTAACAACTATTGAAAGATAGATAAGAGAAACCCACGTCCCTGAAGATGTCACAGTGAAGCTGGAATTAAAACTATGGGTAATAACAATAATTTTTAATTAATCCATTCATAATCATATTGCTGTTCCAGCAGCCAACAACTTTTTTTGACAACATAAGGATTATTAAATGTTAACACAAGCTTAATTTAAATATTTGGTGGTTTTGATGACCTGTGACCAGTGAACAATTATGAAATCACCCACTCATATAAGTATTTTTCCTCAGCTCCTTTAAACTGGTAACAGGATCTTCTGCAGAAGTACAATATATTTTTTCTATAATTTTTGTGTATTGTTAATCATACCTCCTGGGTGCATCTACACATGATATTAATGTGACACAATAAACTCTGGGGCAGTTTGCACCACAGTTTATTCCTTCTGGGTGCAACTTTTACACCTGTACCTGGGACCACAGCACAGTCATAGATTCACAGATTGTAAGGCCGGAAGGGACCTTGGAAGATCATCAGGTCCAGCCCCTGTTGAGCTGGGGTGGCAGAGCCCTGGCTGGTAAGGGGCCCAAACGGTCAGCTTGCCACCCTGGAGCTGCTCCCCCCTGACTCAGCATGGCATGGAGGGAATGGCTGGGGCATGAGGGTGCTACAATACAGGGTTAGCCAGCAGGCAGCCCCCTTACTGTAGTACCCTAGTACCCCAGTCAACTCTGGTTAACATCTACATGTTGGTTTCAATGGAGTAAATAACTCTGCCATAGGATATTATTTGTGTCAGGCAGTACTATCCTATGGTGGAGTTAATAAATTTACTCCAGCATAATAGGAGCACATCTGTAGAAGTTTGTGCTTTACTGTGGAGCTAATTAGTCCACTCCACAGTAAGAGTCTCATGTAGATGCACCTCCTAATGCTTTGCTTGCTTTTTTTTGTCCATCCTGCATCTTTCCTAGAATATAAGAATTAGACCTTATAAAGAAGAACTTAATGAAAGCTGGGCCAGGTATGAAGAACTGAAGGAAGCCTAGCCATTTTGACCCAGGTTTAAACCATTATGTATTAAGCTGTTATTGTTGGTCCAGAATTCCAAAATAATTTAAGATAATTCAGAGTATGGGACTCTTATTCCAGAATGAGAGCATCCACATAAAAAAGTTAATCAGAAATTGTTAATTAGGAAAAGCACTTTTAAAATAACATCTGATACAGATAAGACCTAAATAATTCATCATAATTACTCTGTGATTTTATTTCTAAGATGTCACTAAAGACTGTATACAAATTAGTAAATAAGTTTTAAAATGTCTGAACAGAGATAATGATAATCTTCTCACATTTGCACAATCAGGGATGTATCTGGGGGCATGAGGTGGTATAGTCACATCAAGGTTGCCAATCTAAGAATTATTTTTTTACTGATAATCTACAAACTTTTTATTGACACTCAAACTTTTTTACAGGCATTTATTTTTACTGACATATCTTTTACCTAATGTAAATGTAGCCCTTCTGCCAGGCCCTGGACAGCAATAACAAGGATTCAAATGTAGGGGTTTAACACCAACTTTTAACACCACCTTACTTAACTACAGCAATGGTTTTACACATGCTGCCCAGGGGTTCCTTACTCATCCTCACATTGTGGTACCCCCCCAAACATGCCCCATACCATGCTGCCCCCTTCCCAGCTCACCCACCAAACCTTATCCTTGCTGGCTCTGCTCCCTCCCATCCCAGCACAGACTCCCACCCACTGCCTTTCTCCCCTTCCAGCCCCAGTGGCAGCATATGGCTAGGAGGGGGAGAGGACTATAAAGCCCCAATGGGCAGGTCCCTGCAGGGTACTGAGCTGCGCTTCTGCTCAGAAACATGGTGGCATTGCTCTGCTTTGTCTGTTCCTCAGCACTTCTTGCATCCAGCCTCATTCTGATGACAAAGCTTTAATTTAAGCTCACGATTTTTTAGTTTTTTTTAAGGACAGCTCCATTTTTTGTGGGCTTTATGGACAAGCATTTTTAGCCCTTTTGTGTAAGGACTGTCTGTAAATTTATGAAGGACAGTTGGCCACCTTGGGTCACATCCCCGTTCACCACCAGTTCACCACTAAGAGCTCCAGTCTTGGCTATTAGATGGATGTGCAGTGAGCTCTCTGATCCCACTGCACTCCCCTTTTCACTGTCCTGGATCTGCTATTGCATCCAATACATTTCATCTGGATAGATCTGCTAATGCTTAAACTTTATTAATTGAGTGTGTGGATACCCAACAGATTTATACTAGTGTAATTTACTCCTTTTTTAACATTCATACATTTTACAGAATAATTTGTTTGTCTATACATGCTGGCTCCTGATGTAATTTACATGGGTGTACAAAATTGATGTAAATGTCACTAGGATCCAGATTGGATGCACAATCAGTTTATTCTGGAGCAGCAGACAGACTGTTATTACGCCAACTCAACACAAAACGGTGGGGAGAAGTTATAAATTGGAACAAATGGCCAACTGAAACAGTCAGTTGAAACTGACTACCACAGTGGATATACATAAGTGGTGAAACTTACACAGGTACTAGAGGTTTTTTCTGGAGTAATGTTACATCAGACTAGAGTGACTTATGCTGCTGCAGTGCCCACTACACTTTTATTTTTATTAAGCCAGAGTGGTACAAGAGTTATATTAATCTACACACTTTTTTCTTGTTTGTTTATCTGTTTGAGTAAGATTCCTAATGCTTATTATTGTTTTCAATGGAATGAAACAGCTGTTTAAGAATGCACAACACTATCACTTCAAGACAGGAGGTGAAGAATACTGTATCTCTCTAGTTGAAATTACAGTGGAAATTCAAATAGGCAGAATCAGTTTCAGTCTAGTCTATCTATCTAACCAATGGTATTTGCAAAGTTCATATCAACCCTATATATCTAACACCCTTAGTTTTCTGGGAAGGATCATGGATAATAACAACAAAGTTCTTTGTTTTATATCTTATCAATGCCACTCTGAAGTATTTAATGTCCCCTAATCTCATGCCAGCATATTGAATCCATATTGATTTAACTGGTTAGAATGTTTCCTATTAAATTATTTCCTGCAATACGTTAATTTTACAATTGGCCTCCCAGTTTTAGGTATTTGACCTGTTCTTATACAAAAGTAAATGGTAGTCTACTTTTTGTTCAACAGTGCCAGTCAAGAGTAATATTTATTATGTTAATGGCTTTATACCAATATTAAATGCCACAAAAATGTAGATGGGACAGAATTTAATTATTTGGATCACAGAGGTAAGAAGTGGGCTACGTCTGAGAAAGACTTGCTTCGGTAAATAAGTTTGCTACACAGTGAGATATTTAAGGGCAAGACTCTCTTTTTCAAATACCGAAAATTCAAATGGGAAAGAGGGGCAAATTAATGCTTGGATTCCCTTTTAATGTCAATATAATATTAGTTTTAATTAAATGTTACTTAATTCTGGACAATGGAGTGGTTTACGTGTTGTGTGTAAAAGACACTCTACCAAGAACTTGCTGCACTTTTCTGACTTTCTCAATTTATACGTTTACCTACATATACCTTTTCTCCCTAATATGAGGCCTCTGTGCAGGAGGGTGTGGTATACAGGTTACGCTGTATTCAGTAAAAACATCCCAGATGTATGGTTGTGCATTGGCATGTAGATGGGTTTGGGGCAAACACAAATTTCATTGATGGTATGCACAGAAATTCTGCCTTTTTAATGATGTCAAGGAGCAATGCTCATTTTAATGAAGACTGTGCTCTTTGTTTTACACAGTACTCTGCATCAAAGAAGTAGTCTCCATGAGCATGTAGTGCACAGGAAGTAATTGGTTTTGGTGAACAGTGTGAGGGAACTGCCTCAGCAAAATCTTCTCATATTAGTATTCTTGCCACAGCCATTTCAGAGGTCCTAAAAGCTCTTGACTTCATGTATTTTTGCTGCTGGTGTCTCTCGAGAGTACATTTCATATCTTTGCATGCAAAGATGAAAACAACTGATCACAGTCTTCAAAAGAAAAAATGACTAATGCCAGCGTTCAGTGAACCCTACTGGTTATTCAGAGACCAGAAGGTAGATTCGGTGCATTCTGTATTGTCTCTCTCCTCCACTACCCATCTCCCTCCCATATTCGATGTGGGATGTAAATTAACTTATGCAAATTGAAAGTTTAAATTTCTTTGCATCGTTGAAGACTGAAGCAATTGAAAGAGAAAAGGCCTTTTGTTTCAGGAAAGCTTTGTCTGGATACATACATGGAAAAATCTGTTCAGTGATTCATTCTGGTGCACTTACAATGGAAGGAGCCCTTGGGGTAACTGAAAATAATCACAAAAGGAAAATTTTACCCAGCTTCTATCTGCACTTGTGAACTCAACTTACAGATTTTTCAAAGGCCTTTGTTTTGCAAATTCATTGAAGGTCCTCCCTACAAGTAACTTTCTGTCCATCACATCTTGTATGGTGATTGCCCTATAGCTGCTATGGATACCCCAGGATTCACAATATCTGAGAAATGAATCCCAGGTTCTTCCAGCCTCCTCCCAAAGTGAAATTGGAGGAAATGCAGTGCAGAGTACCTAATAAAGTTTTCTTCCCAAATCTACTCCTCAAAGGGATTTTCCCACGGGAGAGTATAATCAGGTCCTTGAAAGCTGGACAGGATGCAGATTCTTTATTGAAATGTTCTACTTAAGATCTTTTTTTTTTGTCACTTCTTTTTAAAAGATGCAACCACCAGCAGCACAGTGTATCAAAGGACCATATGGGAGTGTTCCTTCAGTACTGATTTTAGAGGGAGAAAACCTCTTACTGCATCACCGACTTCCTGCAACACTCTTTTTAGCAGTCATGTATATGCAAAATTACAGGTAGCTGAATACTGATGTAACGTATAATGAAAGGGAAGAGCCATTTCCCACATTTTTAGACAGCTAAAAGTCAGAAGTGCAAACCATGCTAAAGTAATGTTCTTAGGGCTTGATTTTCTAACACCTTGTACATGAAATTGTGTGTGGAAAATGTGTAAGCAGTTGCCTGCCTAATTTAAGTGTGTAGCTCTTCTATGCAAATAAATTAGATGACTGCATGATCAAATGGCTAGTTAAAATAGCTGTCCATGTGCATAAGTAAGTATTGGCTGTGCACATCAAATCGTATTAAATGACCATGCAAATTAGAAAGACAGTTGTACACTCATGTGCATGTACAAGTGCATGCCTGAAGCACTTGAAACCTTTAATAGGCTTTTTATTCATTATTATGATAAAAATCATTGCAAGAAGTTTGTATAGTTTTGTTCCATATGTCACACAGGGATTTTAAATAAAAGATGTACAAGCATTGAGGGCCAGCTCATCGGCTAATATAAATTAACTTGGCTCCATTGACTTTGACAAAGAAAAGCTGATTTACACCAGCTGAGGATCTGGCTGGGAATTTTTGAGCTGTTGTAACTGTTTAAATAAAGCAGTCAGAGTACTTGGTTTAACATATATATCTGATGGTGAAAGGCCCCATATTTGTCAATTCTAACTAGCTTATGGAAAGCCTAATCAATGAATTAGTCTATCAATTATTCTGAGCAGAAAATCACTCCATGTACTGTTAGTCCATAAAAGAGATCAATAAAGTCAAATGTCTGCTTTAATGTTTCTCATGTAATGATTATACTATAAGCAGATTGTTTTTAAAATGTTTGTATGTAGTAGATAGCTGGGCAGTTGTCTCAAAACTGTTAGAGCATAAATTCAAATAACCTAAATACATAAAGTATGTGTTCTGCATTTTTAGGCTCTGTCTTCAGAGCCTTTTAGTGTTTTAAGCCAGAAAAGAGCACAGGTTTATATGGATTTCTGTATACTAGAAATCCCTAGGGTATACTAGGATCCCACATTTTGCATCTTTCCTCAAATAGGATCCTGTGGCAGGAAATTTATTTGCAAGGTCAAATTCCTGCTTTTGGCCAGAGTGTGATTTGGTTGCCTCCCTTTTGGTGACTCAAAAGATGCACAGTTTTTGGTCCACTATTGGCTGAGTATTTGAGCATGCACTAGGCATAAAACTGACGGGGATAATTTAATGATTTTATTTGACTAGTTAAAGCTAGTAAATAATTGTCTGATTTTAACAGCTTATTATTGTCCTGTGCCCTATTCCATGCATGTCAAGGTCAACACCACCACAATTTCTTTTATATTCATGGTTGACTCTACAGTTGAAATGAACACATTTTCTGTTACAGCACAGTAAAGTTCCAATTTATACAGCAATTTAATTTTGGCTGTTTGCCCTGTTGTATGAGAGAGGTGGCCATTTATATAAATACTGTAGTGTGTGTGTTTGTGTGTGTGTGTGTGTGTGTGTGTGTGCGTGCGTGCATATATAATCATACACACACATACAAAAACACGTGCATGTGTAATGTACTTTAAAAGCATTAATTTTACTTTGAAAATACAAGTTCCATGTCATACCTGAATAAAGTGGAGAAAGTGAAAATCATGTGGAAACAGTGGAAATGCTTTGCAGCTAAACAGGCCTAGAGGTAGCTGAAAGCATATTTTACAAAGAAGAAAAAAGAATATCCAGAAGTGCAATTTTACTGAATGATCCAAAAAAAAAAATGTTGCAGTAACATTTGAATTCTCATAATCCATTGTAATGAATACTAAACACATAGCAAATAGCAAAATAAGGAAATCTTCAGTCACTGAATAATTATTACTTTGAGATGAGCTAGGCTTTGGTGAATATCTAGAATATTTTTAATGTTGGACATAACCTTTTAAGTTTTTCAGTCCATTTCTCAACTACAATGCTATCTTTAAAAGCTTAGTCTTCTACAGAACAATAATGTGTTACTTCATGTTTCATATTCTAGTATCAACTTTTCTATTAAAAATAAATTAAATTTTAAGTAACTAGTGATGATACATTCAATAAGAGCTAGCTAGATGAAAAATTAATGCCTGCAGTCCTTCTGTTTTGTGGGGATTAACTGAACTAGTCAGAATAAAATTTAAATGTGCCTGATTTTCATGGGTTCAGACTATGCTGCCTAAATCTGTATAGCATGCATGCTTTAAGGTGTCTAAAATAAAACAGTAGTTAAGTCTGATGTAATGTCACCACCAATCCATTGTTCTGCTTCCTGACGTCCCTTCACAGCATTGGCTGAAGCTACTACTTACAAAAGATCATGCATCTCTTATTTAGTTAGTCTATAAGGTGCCACTCTCCCCTGCTTACCAGCCATATATTATCCAGATTGGTTAATTTGGAAGAATATTCTGGCACCCATCTTTAACGCAATTAGTCCCAGTGAAATACACATTAGTAATCATAGAATCATAGAACTGGAAGGGACCTGGACGATCATCAAGTCTGATCCCCTGCCATGGGCAGGAAGTTATTGGACTCAGACGAGCTCGACAAGGTGCCTGTCCAGCCTCATCTTGAACACCTCCAAGGAGGGCGACTGTTGTAATGTTGTTCCTTTCTCTAACAACAGGGTGCTATTGTGACACCAGAATCAGCCCTCCAGAGAAGACCTGCAGACATGCAAGACTTTGAAGGTCATCTTCCCAGTGAAGAAGAAATCAGTGACATGGAGTCTGGACATATCCCAGTCAAAAGGTAGTAAACCACCATGAAGAAGGTTCCTATTTCCAGGTACCTCATCCCAGCACCAATGCCCATTTTTCAGAAACAAACACTTCAGTCTCAGAAGTGTGAGGCTGCTGAGCAATAGGTCTGTGCGAAGCTTTGGGTGGTGATTTGATTCAGAAGAGATTAGGCCTGATTCAGTGGCCGAATCTCTGAATCCGAATTAAATTGGGGACCCATTTAAAGGTCTGAATTGATTAAAAGCTCTCTGAATCTTCAGAAAAGATTTGGAGAGCTTTGATGATTCGGGCAGTCCCCAGTGGCTGCAGCAGGGAGCTGCAGCCGACTCTGAGCTGGTAAGTACTAGGGGCGGGGAAGGGGGGACTTGGGGAGGGGACCCCTGCCAGCTCCCCTGACCCTCCCCACTCCCTCATCCCTCCCCAGTTCCCCAGTCCCCCCCACAATGGCTGCCCTGCCCACCCCAGCTCCTGGCTCTTTGAAAAAAAGCCCCGGTGCTCACTGGGTGCTGCCAGGCAGGGGGGCGATCCCTGCTGCCCCACACTGCCCCACGCTGCATGGAATGGTAAGTCCAGGGGGTTTTCTCAGGTGGGGGGGGTTTCTTAAAGGACCGGAGCTGGCCTGGGTGGGGCATCCGTGGAGGGGCTGGGCCAGTGGGGGGGGACAGGGGGCTCATGCAGAGCGCCCCATGCAGCATGTAGCAATGGAGGGCAGCAGGGATTGCCCCCCCCCCCACCTGGCAGCCCCTGGTGAGTCAGGGCTTTTTTTTTCCAAAGAGCTGGGGTGGCTGGGGCAGCCATTGCTGGGCTGGGAGAGTGGGTGGGAGATGGGCCAGGCCTGGCTGATTCGGAGACTCGGAGATTTGGCAGCAGCCAAATCAATTTGGGACAGTGATTCAAATCACTGAATCGAATCACTGTCCCCTGAATTGGCCGAATCTGAATCCGAAGCGAATACTAGCTGCTTCGCACAGGCCTACTGAGCAGCTCTACCCAAGACTCATCAACTCTCATGAAAATCCATCCATGGGGGGCCCAGTATCTATTATTGGTTTCTGATTGGGTAAGGCTTTTGGCCCTTTGGAGAAATCCATTCACTTCAGTGGAGTTACTTCTGATATACAGTGGTTTAAGGGAGAGGAGAGCCAAGCCTATCATTTTCTGTGAGCATTCTATGGGTTTTACAAGTTCAGTTCTCTAGAGTATGTCGGGATTTTGTGACTGGTCGAAGCTGAGTGTTCTATGAAAAAATAAACATATTTCACTGAGCATCTTAAAATATAAGTAATGACAACTGAAAATCCTGAGATTCTGCAGACATGAGTGCTTTTCACAGATTTCATTGTGTCATATCATCAGGACTCTGAGGTTCTTTGTTAAAATGTTTTTTTTCTGTAGGACTCCATAAAACTCTGCCATGCTGTCCCATTGTGTCTGAGGGATTGAAACAGTGACACAAGTAGAGGTGTGAACTTCCCTATCTCCTTAATGGATTGTTGTTTTTAAAGTCCAAGTGTGACCATTGAAAAGTTAGCACTTACATGCAAATTTGTCAAACAGAAGCAGCTGGATCAAGAAATATTCTTATCCTGAGAATTCAGTAGGACTCACATCACTCACATGACATCGATTTAGCAAAGTTAAGGATTAAGCACAGTATATAACATTTGTATTTATTATTTCTTATTATTTGCTTTGTCTTGGTACTTATGGTCCAGAACTCCTTTGTGTTTGATGCTAGACAAACTATGAATAAAAAGGCATCCCTGCCTTAAAGAGTCTACCTGAAAGCCAGCACCAGAGCATTAGTGCAATGAGCTGCTTGGGTTAACTACAGTTTAATATGTGGTTACCCATATTCTGATCAAGTGTGATTAAGGGGCAAATTAGGACATCAGACATCAGTGCATACAGTGTTTTTTATAAAGAGGAGTATAAAATTCCCTGTTTTTTTCAAGGTGAAATCTTACCTATCCTGGGTAAATCCTCAAAAGCTGCAGATTTCAAACATCATCAACAAATACCAGTGCTCACTAGATTCTTATTGTCCAAATGATCTGTTGGTTCTGTAAAATGGGGCCTAGAAATTTCACAAGAATAGAATCCCTCAGAACACTACCAGCTATTCTGTTTCTAGTCCCCTGAGACAGCAGAAAAAATGGAGGTGCGTGAAAGTGGAAAATATTGCTTGGAACCTGAAAAATGGATTTGATTAGAATTTTGACCCAAGGTGTAGGTCTGCTCTTGTCCACTTGTCCATAATTGTCATAAAACTAACACGCTTAAAAGAATGTCTAGCAAGTTCCTATAAACTGAGCATTAACATAAACTGAATTGAATCATGGCAAAAGATTCCAGGAAATTGCTACTTTATTTTCCTTCGCTGTACACAGTTGATGTCACCAGTGTCCTAGATATGAATTTGTTCCTTGTGTTAATAGATGGTTGTATACCAGAGAGAGAGAGCATTAAAGGTAATTTTCAGTAATTCTGTTTTATAGAAACATACATAATGCCTTTTGCTACCAGGAATATCAAGGTATTTCACTATGAGCAAAATACTGCAGTCCTTGCGGTACTTACTATGATTCCATTTTCTGGAACAGGAAATTTGCTTCAGTAAGGTTTAGGTGTAAAGAGCATCATGGAAATGCAACTAACTTTGAAGTGTAGTAAATGTCTAGCTCACTGCACAACACTGCAAGGAGATGGATTTGGGGATCAGGCAAACCCCTCTATCGTAAGAAGTGCCTGTGATTTTTTTTAAATTCCCAGATGAAGCAGACTGGACTCTAATTTCTAGGGTTTCATATGAAAAGAACTCATAGGATAAAATACCTGTGTAGGTCAAAGAGATGATTCCACTCTGCCCAGATATCTGAACCTAAGATTTCAATATTTTAAAGCTGCTGCTTAGCTTAAGTCACCTCCTTGACCACAAGTTGCTACATAGCATAAAATTAGAAGGCTTATTTTTACAGGCTTCCCAAATTTTATGATTTTTATGTAATTCAACAGCACTTATTTGGAAGACCTTGGAAGGAAACTTTGAAAAGATGAAAAAGTTTGCTTATAATTGATCTAAAAATAGCCTGGTTAGAACTGTGCTTAGTGACTCATGCAAAAGAGTCTTGAAGAGTCAATTAGACATGCACAAGCTAACGAACTGCAAAAAAAGGCTTTCCCTCCATTAAATGCCTCTCTGCAATTGTCAATATTCTTAAAAAGTGTAATGATTTCTTATCAGTGCTTGAATGAACCGTAAAACTACCTTTTGAAATATTGACATTTCCACAATTTTGAGCACAAGAATGTTTTCCTTTTTATATACAAGCTGACGGGCCATTGTCTTGAAGTTTATTTTATCCTGCCAGTTTAGAAATAATGTTGTATAATGCAAATAAGTACTGACTAAATTGCCTGGTTACTTTTCCCAACAGGTTGTGGTATCTTTCTGTTTCATATGCTTTAGCTTTTGGATTAAGGTTTGATCAAAATATTCACAATGTAGGATATTTCATGTGGATAAACAGACATAGGTATCTTAGATTTTAAAACTTAAAGCAGAGATATTCAATAAATTACTTATTCTCAGAATTGGTTTAGTGTGGGTTACTTGCATGAGACTTCAGGCCTGATCCCCAGTCACTTTAAATCAGGCTAGCTTGGTAACTTAAATGTCACTACATTGATTTATACCACTTGAAACTCCAGCCTTCAGTATATTTAGGACCTTGAAAGTAATTATTTTAAATCTGCTCATACAATAGATAAAATACTGCAAAGTTTATGAACTGCCTAGATTGCCTTCCCTATTTGGACCATACTGGAGGTGAATTGGTGATACGATCTATTCTGGAATGTAATTTCTCCAACTGATTGGAAGAAGTTTAATGGAACAATTTTCCATCAGAAAATGTTCTTCATTCCATCAAAAAGCACCTAAAAAAATAATGCTGAAATTTTAGAGAAACAAGGCAGGGAGGAAGTTCTGACAATGTCCAAATGTCCTGTTTTGACATTTACAAAATAAGGGATTTCAGTTTTTCCTTTTTGAAATTACTTTTGGTTTAGATTTTTTTTCATTTTGTATTATATTCTAATACTTTCTTCCAGGGAGAATTTCAAAAGGTCAGGGTTTTGTTCTGAGTTAAATGAGAACAAATTTTAAAATCTCCATGTCCTTCTTGGACCGAAATTCTGACTCTCCAGTCAGTTCTACTAATGACACTACATTGCCTGCAACAATAAGCTAAACTAAAGCTGAACAATAAAATAAACTAAAACTAAAGAAGTATAAAATAAACTAAAACTAAAGAAACAGGTAGTAAATCAAAATCACTATTAAAAAACATTCCTTAAAATTTCCTGTGGTTACAACAACAGTTCTACTAGTAATGGAAACAGTGGGAGCTGTAGGCCAGGAAAGAAGCCAATGATCAATGGTGTTTTAAGCTGCTCTAAAGACCTTTTCATCAGTGTTACAGTATCTTCAGTGGTTGGCAACTTTTTGGAGTTGCGGGCTGGAACAACCCGCCTCAGGTCCGAAGTGGGCCAGTGTTCTGACCTTGCTGCTGCTGCCGCTACGGCTTTGCCCTAATTCTGCTTCTCCCCACTCTGTAGCTGTGGGACAAGCCCAGCTGCCTACTGCCCAACCCCGGTGTAGGCAATGCCCTCTGCCACCAACATGCCCCCAAAGCCCCCCTTTATCCCCACCCCCACCCCCGACAATACACCACTGATGACTCCTGGCTACATGGGCCAGATCCAGTGACTCGGTGGCCCAGGCTCAGGCCCAGCCCACAGGACATATGTTCTCCAATGTCTTACTTTAAAATGCAGGTGACTTACACTGATGTGTTGTAGAGCTCCCACCACTGCAACTTGTACCAGTTTTAACTGTATTTGGAGAAGAAATGGCTCATATATACATCATTCACATGTAGTCTTTCTCAGTCCTGAACAGAGAAAAAAACTGTCATAAATGCCTAGAATTTGCTTTTAATTGTAACATATACTTATCTCCATTCTGGCTGTAGCTAAACCTCAAGATAATGCAAAGGCTTCAGTAAGCTGCAACTTAATGACAGAATTGATTGTACCATTACAATTTTTATCAGACTTTTTATGATTGTCAGTTATCATTAGTCTAAATTCACCTTGCCCCCCCTTTCCCAAACATACATTTGTAACGCTTGGCATTGAGCCTTTCTCTAAATTAGTGAAACAATTTTTTGAAAAGTGCCTGTCAGTTGCAAAGCTTTATATTATCCTGTGTCAGTCACTGGAGCTTATGTACAAACTAAAGTCAATGGAACAAAAGTTAATTATCCGGTATGGCTATTGTTATTATGTAGAGGAGCCAGCTCTTATTGATTAATGAGTCAGTGCCATGTTTGCTCACAGGAATATTAATATCTGGTGCACAAGATAAGTCATTAAATGAGTAAGGAAGACCTTGACTTTAAACTTAAACTGCACATTGCTCTTACTATGTGACTGATTTTGTGAGGTATAAGATCATTGCTATCAATTACTGAAACCAATACTTATTGTAGAGATACATCAGATAGTCTGATTCAAATTAAGCCAGTCAATATATTTCTAACATTATATTGCTCATTCTTTTACAATTCAGAAAAGACTTAATATGGGGAGAAAAATAGATGGAAGAAGGGTAAAAAGCCTTGTACTTGGAATCCTGCCTCACCCTCCATAGCAAAAATAAGTCAGCCACCCCTCACCTTTTTTTGCAATGTGTAAACTAACTTCTCATGTACCAGGAGTGACAACAGATTCACTTTATGTGATACATGTGTAATAATGAAACTAAAGCTTTTTGTTTATTTCTTCACATTCTTCTGTGAATGCACAGTAGTGTAAATTTCTCAAATCCTCAAAGGCACGAGGGAACTTTGTTCTTTCTGATACAAGTCCATGGGGTTGGCATAGCCTGTTGCCACCCCGACATTCTGACTGCAAAATGTTACCACTGAGTTGAAATAGCTAGCAACGTGCTAACTTTTTCCCTGATCAGGACGCGACCTTCTTTAGATAACAAGCTTGACTCTAACAAATTATTTTTGGTAGAGCTGCTGTTTGAACAATGTTCCAATGGAGAATGCAGTTTCCACACAACTTGCAGAATTTCATGTAAAAAAATATTTTGCTTAAAATATTCAGTTTTCTTTAGAGAAAAACAAAATGTAATATTTCATTTCAGGATCTATAATTTCTGTATCTGAACTATACTATATATGTATTTTTAAACTGACAGAAAGTATCTATTTTGCATCAATTCCAAAGGGAACAAAAACAATTAAACTCCATTGACCAGTAACACGTTGCCTTATTGGAGTTATAGTTCTAGCCTCCATTCTCTTGTATGGGCCGGATTTCTTGCAAGGATTCCTTTAATGCACTATATCTCCAATAATACAATTATTCTGTGTAGTGCCTAATGGTAGGAGATACAGTTTGGCCAAGAAGCCTGACCCAAAGGAAGGAAAGACGACTGGAATGACAGTTCCTTTGAGGCAGTAGGAAAATATAGTTAAATGTTGAAATGTTGTTCATCAAAGTGAAATGAAATGCTTCCATTTCTGGAAGATGGAAATATTGCATTTCAATCCATTTTATTTCATTCAAATATCAAAATGAAAATTATGGATGTTTCCAAATATTTTTTCCTCAGAAAATTTCCATTCTGTGGAAAATTTGACATTTCAAGTTTTCATCCTGTTTAGGGACAAAAACCAAAAGTTGAAATGTTGGAAGTCCCCTTTGTTGAAAGTATATTTGCTGGACAAAATTCTGGGATGGTTTTGTAGTGTTGTTATCTTAATGGATGTTGATTGGTCAGAAAATAGATGTAAATGGGTAATTCTTTGCATGCTGAGGTAATAGTGTGTGGCAGGAAGAGGGCCCTAGTATGGCTCCAATGATTGTGTCAAGAGAACCTCTGGTAAGCTAGAGCATTGTAAATAGCTCAGAAATAATTCACAAGTATGTATTAAAGTACATTTTAAAATCCATCTATACTACTTAATTATTCCTGCATTCCCAGGATCAAACCAAATTCTCTGCTTGCTGCTTCTCCATGTCAGGCCAGAGTAATCAGTAGCTGCAAGGACTCATTTCTGCCTGTTTATATGTGTTTACAAGACTGGGCTCTAATTAACTGGGTGGGCGTAACTGAAGGTTGACTGTACATATATATCCATCTGCCTGTCAGATAAACCTAAAGCAGATGGGAACATCGTTTCCTGCTG
>NW_005843558.1:50164-57764 GCF_000455745.1 Alligator sinensis
ATGCAATTTTCCTGTCTGGCCCTGCACATGGCTCTTGGAAACAGACCACACAGCACATCGTCACCTGGCTGCAGTGGCAATACTGTGACAACCTTAAAAGGAAGGGGGTGTGCTTGCCTGCATTAGGTTTATCACCTAAAAAACCTAATAAAGGCAGAGCACCCCTGTTGGCTGCAGCCACTTCCTGCTCTGGCCCCACACGTGTAAAATGGGGTGCCACTAAATTCAGAACAGTCATGGAGGGACACCTTAAGTCGAAAAAGGTTGGGAACAAATGCTCTAAGCTATTACTTGAAAGGGGCATTGTTGTCAGCACCACAAGAGCTTTGCTTACTTTACTACAAAATTCTCAGGGGAGGATTCTGTTCCATAGAGGTGGTCAGGGGACAGAGAGGTGCAGGAGTTCAGACACACCTCTGTGCTCAGCATTTCCTAGTGGCCAAGTGCAGTTTCCTCTGTGATCAGCAAGTGGGTTTTTGTGGGATGGTTTTTGGAGGTGCCCATTATTTATACAGGTAGCTCAGGCACTTAACCCTGTTCCTCTGAATCATCCTCCTAGAGATGGGCTCCTTATCTTTCAGCATGTTAAAACTTAAATTGGAAGTGCCTCAGGGTCCAGTCTGGATTCTCCCTTAGATTTTAAGCTTTATAGGACTGGGGCCATGACTTCAAATATGTTTTTATACAGTGCTTAGCACAATCCTGATCCTGATTGGCGCCCCTGGGCACTCAAGTAACACAAATATATTTTTATTTGAATAATCCACTATGGAATTTGGCTTGTCATATGTACCTTGGAGCAAACATGTCAAATTCTGTTCTTAATTAGTCCAGCACAGCCCCATTGACTCCAATTTGTCCTAGCATCTCCATGGCTGTTGGTGAGGCTGCCATCCAAGTAATCACAAAATAAGTGTTTCTGTGCCAGTTACAATGCCATGAAATATGACAGCTGGTTGGAGGACAGGTTTAATGTTCTTGAAATGCATTATGGATATGATTTAGATAATACGCAAAATAAACACTTTTGCATTGGATTTAATCTGCTTCTGTATTTTACATACATTTTTTATTAATTTACAATTAGAGAAAAAAATCAATGCTAACTAATGACTGCAATTAAGCATCTTATATTTTTGCATTTTTTTTTATCTATTAAACTTGCACTGAAATGTTTTAAGGTTAATAGATTATATCTGAACCCTGAGGAAATCAAGCTTCTTGTGCCTGCCTGTCATTTACTGGAGTGGTTACTTATCTGTCAATATTTCTTCCTTTTTTCAAGTCCCAGGCCTACTTGATCTTGTCCATTTGGCACTGCTGGAGGAATAACAAGTTTCTTCCCATCATGCAACATTCTGGGATACATCATGACAGAGAAATCTCAAAGCCCAGGTCAATTATAACAGAAGATGTGTAGCACCTCTGCCCCCACAATGTCTTCTGGGGCTACAGTTGGCAAAATGATATAAAACTATTTGCGAAGAAGACTTCCCCATGATCTGGAGCTGCTTAGAACTAAGTCACCTGAAAAATGTAAGGAAATGTGTGTATGGCTTCTGCTTCCCTTTGATTGTTTAGCAACACACAAATAGCTGTCGACTAGTACACTACGTTGCTGGGGGGAGGGAGGGGGGAGGGACTGCAGTTGGCAGATTCCTCATTGTACAGTAATTACTTTTTAATTAGAATTCATTGAATACAGATGGATTCTCTCCGTACTTTCTCCCACTGATGATTTTAATATTCCCATGTCAGGTATTATGAAGCTGTAGCTGGCAGTGAGTTACATAAAATAACCCTGTAGCTGGTAGTGACTTACATAAAGTAGCCAACTTAACCATTTGTTTTAGATGAAATATGGTCTTACTCCACACTTCTTCTTGTGGAATCTGTCACTGGCTTTTTGATATAGTATTTGTTTACTCTTATTCCTGCAGGAAGAAATATCATAGTTCATGTATCAAATTACAGTAACTGACTGGAGCATTTTTATTTAAAATAATGTACAGTAATATTTTTTTCATTCGTACCATTGATTAATTTGCAGGGCTTCTAGTATTTTTACAAGTAATTTGATTATCACTTATCTGAACATGCCTTTCTAAAATGGAATGTAATATTGATTCTTATTATAAAAATCACTGCTTAAGATGAGAATGGAATAACTAAATCTGTAACTGTCTAGATGTTTGCAGTATTTTGATAGAAATAAGAATTTCCTTTTTTTTTTCCTTTTTGCTCCAGGGCCTCTAAACATGGACTGACATGTGATGTATTTTTGAAGTCAAAGTTAATAATTCTCTTTACATAAAAAATAAATACCCCCTATTGAATACACACTCTAAAATTAGAATTGCATATTTCTAAGTAATATACCTAAGGAAAGTGATTTATTCTAATGCAATAATGGCAGAGATTTACAAAGCTTGAGTGATACAATGTTTCTCGTTATGGTTGTAAAATATTTGTTGCCACTCTGGGATTTTCTAGATCATTATTTTAAAAAAGGAAAAACCCACTTTGACAGATGAACTGGGGCCATTCTGAGCAAATCACAGATACTTCATATAACAAGGCCTCCAAAGAGGGGAGCACAGACTTATTACTATGGCAACCCAGATCAAAACACTATTTTAGTGGAGAGTTTCCAGTTTTACAATGCAATGATGATTGTTTATAGTACCATTGAAACCAGATTCAGCAAAGGTTCAAGAAATGAGCTGACAAGAGGAAAATCATTATAGATAAACTGGGGATACTTGAATGACATATATTGTGGAATCTGCTGTTATTTGATCAAATGATGAAATTGTTACACAAACATAGATAAATAATGGTAGATGATACAGACTGATAGACCATATTATGTTAGTTTGTGTTATATTGCGTCTCTAGAAAATAATTATGTGTTCAGACTTATAAAGTGCAAAAGCAGAGCAAATGATAGGAATTGCTCACTTTGAAATACTCAGTTTTCTCTGCTTTATAACTCCCAGTATTAATTTCTCAAAAAAATTAGGCTTCAGAATATCTTTTCTTTTTTGTAAATTTCTCCTCTATAAGTACTCAGCATGCATCCCACTGAAAAGCAACAATCATTAAAAAGTTACATTGTTTAATATATTTAAGTAATACCACGATTAACTGTATTTTGCATTTATAAAACATCTAATCAGAAATGTTTATGGAAGTGTACAAGTATAATAGATACAATGCAATGCAGCTCAGCTTGGATAATGTCATATGCATGCGACACATATGTGTCTCCTGTCCAAATAACTTTATTAACATGTAGTCAGGGTTCAAAGGAAATGAATCCACACCACAGTCAACCCTCAAGGAAATCTTTGAACTTCTCCTCATATACATTGCAGCAAAATGGCTGGATTTCCTTGCTGCCCCACCATGTTAGCAGGTTCTGGATCTCTGTGGTTGGCTTCTGGTTAATATAGGTTAGTAAAGGTTTATTAAATTCCATCCTGGATATAACACACATACAAACTCTCTGGGAAAAGTTGTAGGACACTGAAGCCTAGCGAAGTTGGCACTTTTTATATTTACAATTATTTTGATAACAAGAAAAAGCCAGGCTCCATGACTGAAGTGACCTCTTTTGATGTTATGCTGAGCATATGCTGCTTTTTGCAGGGGAAAGATTGTGACTCCACTTTTTTACACATGTATTAAAAATCCAAAACATTAGAAAATTCTGAAAATGTTTGGACCGGGCACCATGAACCAGTTCCTTTTTTCCGAGTCAGATATGACTGTCACCTGAACTTCCTTACTTGTCCACTCACTCAACTTTTCTACTTTAAACCCTTAAAAATTAACCCATATGTCACATAACCAAGTACAAACACAGACATTGATCCTGCAAATACTTATGCACATGGGATCTCAAAGATGGAGATGTCTCTCAACCCAGATTGGTTTAGATCTGCTGGAGGTATAAGGCTTCCCCATGGAAGAAATTAAAATGAAAGGAGGTGGTGACAAAATTTTCTTTCAAAGGCTATCTCCTGTGTGCCTTGTGGAATATTTTGGGAGGATGAGTCTGGCTGAATCAAAATTGTGCCTCAGACTTGCTCTATAACATCTTCCAGAAAGGCATATTCATATTTGGATTTGACTACAAAACAAATCCTTAGTAAGCATTGCAGCTTTAACTTGCTCACCTGACACACACTTCTCAGATCATTTGAACTTGGCAGCATAACAGAAGTCATATTTTTGCAAAGAAGATTTGTTTTTGAACAATGTCTTCAATGAATTAACAGCATGTAGGCCTTTTCTTTAACATCAAATATAATTTATTATCCTTTCACTTATTTTGTGCCTATTGGAAGGAAAGTACGTTGCTCTTTCAATAAGGCAGGAACTATTGAAACAATACCATAAAAGAGCCCATAGTGTGATCTTTTTCTTAATTCATTGCACCAGCTGACACCACACCATGATGTAATTGCAATCTAACTACACTTTCCTGAAAACAGATGGATTCTCCTCGGTTCTTACCATATATCAGTATTATGAAGCTTTTGTTTTCCACAAAATCCAAAGCCTCTATTTAAAAGCTAAGTTTCCAAACCATTCCCTTGCAAAGATGCATCTTTCATGTCACTGTACTCTTGTTAATGTGACCTTGCAAACATCTGTCTACTGCCAAACAGCAGTAGGAAAGATATAAACACCTGTTTCATTTAACCAACTATGTTAAATCCTAGCAGGATAGTTGATGTCCTAACGTTATTAAACAAGTGTTTCAGATATACAGTACAAACTAGTGGCGAGTTAGTTGTTCCATCATCAATGTATATGCAATAGACTGTTCATTCCTTTGCCTTGCCATGTAACTTAGAGCATAGGTGAAGGCTACTTGGCTGAGATACAATGAGAAAAAACTGTGGTAACTCTTGTAAGTTAAAGGAAGCAACTGGAATAAGTGAAGTAAAAAACAGGGAAAATTAGAGGAAAGAGTTTGGTCAAGGGTGTTTTTTACCAGTTCTGATAACCTAAATATGTGAGATGAGCTCACAGAGTTGAAATTAAATACATAAAATCCTCAAGCCAAAAATTCTCAATTGGAACAATGTTGGACAATGTATAAGGATACAATAGAAGCCATACAATGGTGATACACTGTAAGCTAGATAATGCTGCTGTTTTTCTCTGGTGTATCCTTAGCATTTTTTTTTTTTGGTGAGGGGCAGGGGGAGGGCGTTTTGTTTCATTTCCTAATACTGTACTCATCCTTGGTGGCATCTTTATCACCACATTTCCAGCCCAGAAAATAGCTGGATAAATGAGGCTTCTTAACATCAGCTTCATGGTGCAAAGCTACATATAAAGCAGAGGTAACGGTTAGGGGTTGCAAAGCGGGCGCTATTCAATTCGTTGATTCGGATCACTGTCCCTGATTTGATTCGGCCAAATCCAGATCTGAAGATTTAGTGCTGATTCAGAGAATCAGTGATTCGGACATAGACACAGCTTTAAATGTTTTTTCTACATACCTCAAGGTACCAGCATGGCTTGTGAATGCTGTGATGCTGGGGGACATGGAACATTCGACAGGAGTGCCTCCACGTGCTCGGTGGCAAACCCAGAAGTGCTTCTGGTCCACTTCTGGGTCTGCTGCCAAGCGCATTGGGGAGCCTTGCTCCTGTGGGACAGTCATGATGCACACCAGCATCATAGCATTCATAGATATTAGGGGCTGGAAGGGACCTCATGAGATCATCTGGTCCAGTCTCCCCACCATAGGTGGGAGGTTAGCTGGAGATCAAGTGACCTCAGCAGGAGAAAAGCATGACTCTGCCAGGACTTGAACCTGGAACCTTTGCATCTTTTCACCCTCTAGAAGTTCAACACACTATCCATTGCACCACAAAGCCACCTATTATGCAGAGGTGTCTGTTACCTAGAGGTATGTAGAAAAAACATTTAAAGCTGTCTCTGTGTCCGAATCTTCGAATCTTTCCAAATCTCTCCAAATCAATTCAGAGGGTTCTGATTCAATTCAGAGAGATTAAAGGGCCCTTTGATTTGATTCAGATTCGGAGATTCGGCCACCAAATCAAGCCAAATCTCCACTGAATCAAATTGGGGACCAAAGTTTCGAACAGCCCTAGTAACTGTTAAGTAACAAGGACCTTACTCTGTCAGTGGACAGTCCAAAGAGGACTGATGGTACAAAGAAGACTGACTAGCCTCTGAGTAGTGAAAGCCCAAACACAGACTTAAGATTAGATGTCTCTTCACCTCATCCAGCTTCCACCATTTGATGAATTACCCTGCATTGCAAGATTGATTGTGTACAGCTTTACACATATACAAACCCTTGCAAAATAAGTCTTGTCTGTCCATTCTTCCATGGAATCACTCGGTCCCGGTTGCACCATTATGTTCATCACCAAAGTGACAAGCACCTTAAGGTTAAAATCAGAATAGCTGACTTGTAACTGATCTGAACAATTCTATGCCACAGAAAGAAATTGGAAGTTGTATTTCTCTCAAATTAAGTTTTAGTATCTCATACCAGCTTCCATAGCACAACAATCAGTCATATCTGTCATGAAAATGAAGCTATTTTAGAATATGATTTCTCGCCACAGTTTCCTACATGCTAATGGCAAAATCTTATGCAATTTTTACTGAACTCTTCTCCAATTTCCCAGTGGCTCTGCATACGTACAGATAATTCAGCATAGAGTCCCTTGTCATCGTAATATGTACTCTAGCGTGGCACTGAGAAGTCGTTTCACCATGTAAAAGCCATATTGCCACACTGTATTATGCTTCAGCTGTCACAATGCCAGAAAACATTTAGAACGGAAGAAAAACAAGGCGAGTGCATGTGTTGCCAGTTATTCATTATAGGCCATTTACATTTAAACCAAAGGAAGGTGCTGGAGTGTCAATACATATGGCTTGCTTTCACTGACTAGTAGCAGAAAACTGCCGGAATTTGCACTGCTGACCCTTTTGCAAATGCAGGTAATATGGATCCAAAGTGCTTAGCTAAGTCATTGTGGTTTGCTGGTCTTTTTCCAGATATGCCTGTCTGTGAAAGATCTAAAACAGGAAAAATGTAACCTTAACTAAACTGCCTATTAACAATTTCTGAGAGAGAGGATGGTCCATTGGGTAGGGCACTCTTATGGAAGAGTTGGCAGATGCTGGTTTTCAAGCCCCTGCTTTGCCTTTGGGAAATTGAGCAAGGCCCATATCTACAACAGAATTTGGTTGCTTTGATGCTCAATGCTGTAGCACCCGATTTTTAGAAGCGTGGTCTCCAACTCTGAACAGGACACCTTGGCTCCCCATGCAGTGCATGAGGAGAGTTAAACACCTCAGAATGGGATGCTGGCACACTGACCAAGGAGCCACCTTAAACTAGTTAAGAGGGAAATGCTGAGTACAACCTTGTATCTTAAATGTTGCCTGTCTCCAGGAATTAGCAACTGTAGGTCACAGACAGGTAGGTGCTTTCCTTCACTTCAGTCAGCTTTCTCCTGAAGGTAGGTGTATGAGCATTTATTTCAAAAACAGAGCAAAGGTCATTCTTGTCCATAAAAAGCAAAACTAGGGAAAG
>NW_005843558.1:57795-77795 GCF_000455745.1 Alligator sinensis
TATACAAATAGGCCATTGGTTACAGTACTCACCCTCAATGTGAGAGACCTAATTTCCCTCCTTAATCTGATGGGGTTTTGAACCCACATCTAACATCTTCCAGGAACATGGTGATGGGTGACAGGTGATGGGGGCTCAGGCTGCCTGCAGTACCCCAGACCGCTCCCCTGTGCTGCATACAGGAGTGTGGTGCTGGGTCGAGCCTGCATGCTATATGCAGGACTTGGGGCTAGGGCCAGGGCCAGTGCATGAGGTCGGTCCAGTGACCCACAGACTGGACCGTATGGCTCCCTGCATGGATGTTTGACATCCCTGCCTTAAGCTATAGACTTAGCTCCCTTTTGCTCCCTCTCTCTAGTCCAGTGAATCTTCACTTCTTACCTGCAAAAGTGGGACAGCTTTAACTGGCAGCTGGAGAGTGTGACTACCCAAGAACAGCCTACCCCTGTGCGGTTAGGGCACACCTGTAGGGCCTGTGGGTTTCAGTCCTCTCAGACAGAAAAGGAAATGGAATACATTTCACCTACAGAGGGAACCAGTACTCTCACCACTGAAGTATTAACAAATCAGAGAGAGGCACTGCCACCAAGGTGTTTCAAAAGAACATTGATGGGGGTGTTTTTCTGTCCAGAGCCCAATTTGGCAGGTGGGCTTTGAGAAAGCTGCCTGGATTGACCCCCCCCCCTCAGGTGAAGAAGCCTTTAGTTTTCGCATTTCCCTGAAGCTTAGGTATTCGATGCAAACCTGCTTGGTCAGACCTTATTCTGGGCAGGCCCTGAAGCAGAACTCTAGGTACTCAGGGAATTTAATGTTGAAAGTGCAGGTACTAATGAAGTTTAGCTGTTTTTGGAGTTAGGCAACTGCAGAGCACGGTTTTCAAGGATCACTGTTTTACACTGAGGTATCTAACTGCAGCCTAAATCCTCTTGTGGATGTGAGCCCAAGCCATGTAGCTTCCCTGTGCCTCAGTTCCTCATCTAGAAATGGAGATAACCTCTCACATAAGTGGTGTCAGGATAGAAACATTAATTAAAAAAACCTGTGAAATACTCTGATACTGTGAAAAGAGGTACCATGTACATACCTCAGAACTTTTATTTAGTGATACTGTTTTCTCATCAAAAGTAAATATATACATATTTAATTAGGGCAAAGATCCTCTTTCGTAGAGAAAAATAAACATTCTTCCCATTCACTTCCACCCCCAAACAACCTCCTTAGGTGGTGGGAAAGTGTTGATAAACAGCAGAAACTGATGTCAATTCATTGTACAGCAGCCTGCAGTGGTTGCATTTTGCGCAGACAACTGCTCACTGAATTTTGAAGTAAGCCCCATCAAGGTGGTTAGTGGCAGGTCTTTCTCTCCTCTCTTAAAACTCATGTCTCAGACAAAGATGGCATGGCATAGGTTTGCATTTGTAAGGTTATCTTTTCATCTTAGTTCTGGAAACTAAAATCAAAGCATTTAGGTCCAGATATAGCCCAAAGACAGGGACTTCAAAATGCTTGGGGCCAGATTCTGTTCCACCTATGAGATTCTGTTCCATCTATGTCGAAGTGTCATTTAGGCATATAAGTATAAGGAACTATCAGCCCAGTCTTGTACTTGCATATTTGGCCAGTGGCATTATGGGTAGTCTTAATTTGTATGATTCAATGTATTTATTGTTTCCATTGTCTATTTTGTACTTTGGGTATCATAGCTCTTTGACTGGTTGGTGTTTACTGCTATACAGGATGCTCTTCAAGTAAAGTTTAAGTCTGGACAAGACTTGGTACAACCTAAATCATAGCTTTTAGACAAGGGCCAGTTGTGGCCTTGTGATACTGAAGAATGTTTTTTTCTGTTTAACTATTGCCTGGAATTGGTTTATCTACTATGATATGGTAGGACTGGAAAGATTATATTGCAAATTACATGGGTGAAACAGATGAATGATGCTGAAAAGAGAGCTTTATTTTTGTGTTATCCAATCCCAGTAAAATATGTTACACTATAGTCTAATATGATTTGGAGTTTTACTATGTTACTTGAATATATGTCAGTGTAATACGAGATTAATGCAGAGCATGAGGGACTGATTCACAGCTCGTTTACATTGGTTTCTGTGTAGGAACCTCCCAGGCAGAAAGTCTGCTGGGAGGGAAATTGCAGCAAGGAAGATAACAGTAACTATACTCCACGAGAGGGCCTGTGAGAAGCTCATACTGCTCACAGGGGCAATGATGCCAAGTGAGGCAGTGTGGCAGGGTAGGCAACAAATGCACTAATTCCATATATCTCTACAAAAACATCATTGGTAGGGATACTATTAAGTATACCCTATGCCATTAGAATTATGCAGGCAAAAATTGAGACTAACCCTGATTGCCCTCTCTTGGGGGTACATGTCTGTCAATAAATGCACTGGTCTCTTTAGCAGGAGGAGAGTCCAAGGTAAACTTGGCCTTTCTGCTTAACGTGTTAGACATCATCATACGGGAGTCTCAATTTTCGGTTCAATTTACATGGGCTGGTTTGTGTAAAACGTTTCTTACATAGTAATGTGGGGACTCTCTTGTAATTCTGCCCATAGTTGGATAGTGTACATTGGTTGTCTTCATTTTCAGGGTGTTAGAGCTAAAGCATTATCAGCACGCATGGTATTACCATGAGTTTCATGAGATTTTGTGACTTTTTATGCTGTAGCTCCTGGAGTCTGATGAGAATGAGAGAAATTTACCATAGCTGTCCTAGGTTAAAGAAACTATGGTTTTAGACTTTATGGTTGTGGAGGAGATCTTGACAACATAAAGCAAGTGCACCCTAAGGCCCAGAAAGCAGAATGTAACCAAAAGGAATCCCAACACTGTCAGGGGTTTTTTTAAATCTTGTGATTTTAAGCCAATCTCTCTTGCTTACCTGGTCACTACTGCTGTGAGGCGGGAGAGAGGAGGATATGGTGTCATGATGTGATGCTCTGGTTAAGGCTGAAGCAGAGGTTAAGGTTGATTTCTGTACCAGTTCTTCAGACTGCACCTCAGTGTCTATATAGCCCAATGTATGTTAAAAATGTTCCAACAGTTATAATATTCTCTCAATGAAATGGCCTTTTCCAGCTGAGACATTGTTTATTTTAGAGCTATGTAATAGTCTATGCCATCCCATCCTCTTAAAAATATCCTTTACATTTGAGAACATTTTTCCCAGGGTGAGTTCTTGTAAAGAATTTTACCTAAATCCAGGCTTTGGAATGTACATCAAGAAACAATCTGTGGATCGAAAATGACATTAAAAAATTAAATCTGACCAAGGAAACATCTGCAGTGAACAGAGGCTTAAAGCAACTATTCTTATCACATGCAGCACGTGTGTGTGTAATACAAAGTACCTCATTGGTGCTTCTGTGAACTTTACACTCTGCTGCTGCTGTGAAGGAGACTGGGGTCCAGAGGTTGGAGCAAAGGACTGGAAGCTAGAGGGAGCTAGGTTGAGACACAGAATCTCGGAGTGCCCTTGAGTAAGTGACTTGACTTGCATGTTCCTTAGGGTGACCTTCGACAAGTCTCTTAAATTTCTTTTCCTCAGTCAGCCCAGCTGGCAAATGTGTTGGGGGAAAGAAACACCAGGATGTCACTGAAAAGCCAGCACTGCCTCAGAACTGCACTTTCCACGGTAAACAAATCATATCCCCCAAGCAAGCCCCAATCCTCTCCAAAGAATCTTTAATGTGTCATTAAACGACTCTGATAGACTATAAAGTCTGTGCAAGATAGAATAGAATCAAGTGTGTGAGAGATCAAGCTGTCTGGCCACATTTTTTGTATACTAATAATCCGTGTATCTAGGTGTTTTACACAAATTACCAGTGAAAATACAAAAGACCTTCCTATAATTTGGTCTGTTTAATCCCTCCTTCCCTAAAGGCAGCCAGAGATATTGCTCTTTTTTTCCATCTCTCCTTCATACTCTTTTCAGCCACAATCAGCATATTCTTATGTAAAATATACAGTAGAGGCAACATTTAAAGTGCTAAAGATGGTTTTCTTTTCTTGAGAAGTCAAGCTATTGAGATGCAGCTTTGTACAGTGGGTAACAGAAAGCATTAGATTTATATTTAGGTATAGAAACTGCCATAGTTCCAGTAGTATTCTCTTCTAGAACAAAAAAATCCTCTGTTTTCTATACCTAGAGGTGAGTTTTTACTCTTTCTCTTTGAATTACACTGGTGGTCATCAGAGTGGTGGTGGAACAAGTATGTGAGGCTGCCGGAGCACTTCAGTTTTAGTTGCTCAGAGCACTGCCACTATAATTCAAAGAGAAGAGAGTAAAACTTACAGCAGGCACTCCAAAATGGAGGACACCAAGGTCTTTGTTTACTGTCCTCTTCCTCCTTCCCTTTGGGCAACAACCAGCATCTGACATCTGTGTTGCTAGGTACATGAAGTTACGCAGCCAATAATGCACTGCTATCTCATGCATGGCAGCTAAATGCACAGGGTGAACATCAAGGGACCAGCAGGGTGGAAGGTAGGGAAGGAAGGGGTTCCCTAGTGACTTCTGCCCCTTTGCAGCACTAGGAGTCACTTTACCTCTGATCAAGCGTCCCCATTATTTTGAAATGTTGGGCGATTGCTATCTACCAGTCTGGCAATATTGCTGATAGAGATCAGTCTTCTGTAAAACTAATGTTAGAGGTTAAGGATCCTTTCTTCTCTCTTTCTCTCTCTGTGAGGTAAATCAGGTATAATGCTGCTGAAATCGCAAGGCCTATGAAGGTATGTAGCGTATGTGACTGGACAGAAAATTGAGCTCAGTCTTTCTGATTTCAATGTCTTTTCCTTTTAAGCTTCAGCAATTACTTTGGTATGTTCCACAAATATTTAAGGATATTTACAATTCTTGCTACAAAAAAGAATATTATAAGATGATTGAGCTTATAGTAGGGTGCACATTTCCAGCTGGGTTCGAACCCTACATGAAAACTAAGGTTTGGGGGAAATTTGGTTCTGGATCCAAAAACTGCATTTCAGACCCTAGGTGCTTCTCTTCTTATTACCCTAAGTGACTTGACTGACCACTGTAGAGTTTGTTGCAATATAACTGTCTCATGGTAGAGCTCTCTTTAAGAAACAAATTTCATATTTCTACACACAGTCTATAGATAGTAGGTTGATTCCTCCTATGTAAATGCCACTGAACACAAGTGAGTGCATTTAGTATAGATGTTTTTAGCTTGTTAAATTTGGGTCCAAACTTGGAAGGTGCATCTATGAATTGCTGGATCCTTACTCATTTTCCTGAATTATACCAAAACTAATCTATGTCTTCAGCTATGTTGTGATCACTTCTGGATGTATTTATGAAAACTGTTCCTCTAATTTAAGCATTGTCATTCCATTGTTTGAATAACTGAAAAACACGAATCCCGTATCCCTTAATAACTTCTCCATAAATTAATCTGCAGTCTAATTATGAGTATTCATTAGGATGGTTCATCAGATAATAATGCCTTTGGTTGTGCACTGTTCATATTTTGTGCAGAATTTAAGTCCGTTGACAGATTCTCCAGGTAATAAATTTTGGGGGGAAAAAGATTTTTTAAAGAATTACTTGAATATCTCAGGTATTTATGGAGGCCTCTTGACAGTGAAAGAAATTATATCACATCCCCATAGAAAAAAAACAGTAGAAAGACTGAGGCTGTACATAAACTTGCAAGCTCTGCTTATAATGTGGAGTAACAATACATGAACATACTGTTCTTCTACTGTTACTCTGGAGAAAGAATGAGAGTAAAACGTGTGAGAGCCACAGTTAAATTACTCACTATTAGCCCCTACAGTGTGCTTCCAACCTGTGTTGATATATATATACAGAGAGAGCCAGAATGTCACAGTTAAATTTTTTTTACTAGTATAATGAGGAAAGAGACCAGCAAAAGAAGTTCCCTTGGCTAATTTTCTAGCCAGCAGCCACTGCAATGTTCCCACTAGGAGAGACTGAGGAAGTGAGAGAGTGATATAATAAATAATGACTAGCTCTGCTGGTACAGAGAAATTATCACTATGCTTGGGGGATCTAAGTATGTGCTCACCCAAGCTAGGAAGGGAGGAGGGGAAACAGCATCGTTCTGATGTGTCTCTAGAAGTACATTCAACTACATTTGAATTGAAAAGGTTTTCAGCCACTGAACTGTCTGCTACACTATCAAGAGGGAGGGAAAGCTAGACAAAAAGTTTTTAAGTGAAATGCCAATTGTCTGTGCAGAGATGTCAGTAATGTTTCAACTACCCTAACCATGCTTTTAATAATTGCTAATAAGTCAGCTTCCTGAAACCAGTGTTTAAATAAAGCTGATCTCTTAATTAAGACTGATAGATACCTATGAGAAATCTATTGAATGTTAACCTAGGTATGGTGCAGCATCCATCTGAGGTTCTACTTTCAAGAGCAGATTGTTCTCAGTCCTGAACCAGAAACAAAATGCTTTGAGGGACTGAGCAGCCTGCAAGCCCCAATGAGTTTCCTCTTAAGATGTTGCTATACACACCTATGTTCTAAAATCTTTGTGAGTCTACTGTCCTACAAGAAAAGAGAGATTACCAGTATTGCTGAGAGAATTGCACTTCACCCACCAGGGCCTGCTACAGCTTTCTTTGCAGTCAGTGGAAATTTTTACATTAATTTCATGCCAATGATGTACCTCAGTCAGCCTTACAAATGTCTGGAAATGAGACTCTAATTCTAACAACTAAAAATAAAGAGAAAAGCTGTGATATCTATCTGTTGCTCTTTACTAAGAGAAGGCCACAACTGAAAAACTAGGAAAGAAATTCTGCCTCTACTTAAGGCAATGGCAGAACATTGATACTATGGTGGCAAGCATAGTACAACAATCTAGAAACACTGACAACACGAATTCGATCCAAGACTTGCATTAGAGAAAGACTGAGGAAAATACAGATCTAAATCTTGTCTAGGCTACGATTTGAAGACTGAACCAGTACAGTGTTTGTTCTGGTTTGGTATTACTGAAATCTCATAAGCTCTTCTTGTGAGATCAATCAAACAAAAATGCTACAATTCTGGTTGCCACTTCTCATACAGAAAGAGCAGCCATATACTTTAAGTCTGAATTATTTTTCATTGTATGTTATGAAAATGACTGAACATTAACTTAGAAAAGTAAAGTCTACATAAAGAACACTGGGTGCTTCTCTTCACAAGCTTTGCCTTAAAATATGAATCATACAGATTCCTTAGAAATGTGTAGGTATACTATAGAGAAAAATAAGTCCCTAAAAGGGAGAAAAGAAGAGTCACACATGAATCAAACACAAGTTATTGGACTCAAGCTAAGGACAATTGGGTGAACTTTAGGAGCTGGTAATATCAAGGAGTTTATGCTGCCTATTTCCTTGTAGTTTTAAATTCCATGAATTAAACTCCGTTAGTAAGTCAAAGGAGTCTCATACACTTAAATCACTTAACCACAAGTGGTGGCAATATGGAGAGATCAGCTATTCTTGTGTGATTTCTCTCATTTTGGAAATCTCATTATAAAATTTGTGAGAGGTAAGGATTTTTGGGTCTGATAATTTCTTTTTGGACTAACTGCATGGTTGGGATAGACTTAGACAAGGTTTCAAATGCAGTACATTCTTCAACTAAAAAATTGCAAGACTTTGGAGCCCTCAAAACTGAATCATAACCTTGGCTCAGCCTTCAGTCTCAAACCCTAGTTCAAAGCTACCCTGTTTTTTTAAAAAGCCCTTACATTCATTTAAAATATTTATGTATCACTTTTAATCTAATTTCTAATTATATGCTTGTTGTGTACACACAAAAATGAATAGCCCTGAGTTTTAATAGTAATAATAATAGTAATATATTTCTTTTATGAGCCATTGATATTTATGCCTCCGAGGGCACATCTACACATCACTGTATGGTGACATTGTTATGGCACCGTGCTTTAGGACTTCCTTTTGGAAGTCCTAAGGAATGGCACAGTAACTGCCTGTACTGTACCATGCACATGGCACATGGTTAGATTTTACTGCTACGTCATTGTAGTGGTGCGCTAAAAGGGGGGAGTGTGCTGCTACGGCGATGTAGCTGCCAATCATGTGTAGACTCACATGATTGCTACATCACCGTAATGTGCCATACAGCAATGTAACGCATTGCTATGTTGCAGTAGGGCAATGTGTAGATGTGCCCTTACAGTATGCCTGCACAGCACAGTTCTTTATAGAGACGAGCTAGTTCTGAACAAGCTAGCTTAAGTACTAAAGGCAGTCTAGCCTTCTTAGCATGGATTGCTACATGAGCTAATTAGCCACTGCAAAAATATAGCATGTGTTTACACAGGGAAGTGTGTCTAGACTGTTGTAGCACCCAAGCTAGCCAATTCAGAACTTGGGTAGTTCTATCCAGCACTGTTTTGTCTGTGTAGACTTAAACCTATACCATGCCTTTCACTCTTTTTCAGAAAAGGAATACTGCACTCTTTTTGCTCACTGCAGCATCCTGAAAATGTGCATGGTGAGATGCATTTCTCACCACATGCCAGCTGCAAATTGTATTTGAAATGAAAGGTTTTAATTAAATACGCCTTTCTGTACTGCCTGCTGACAACTGCCACACTGCTGAACACTTGACTACTTACTACATGAAACGATTTTAAATCTAGTGTTGGAGAACAGAAACCAGTGTCCACTACATTTCACTACTGGTTTAACAAGCCAGGTAAAATCATAATTCAGGCATATAACATTTTGTTTATATCCTCATCATAAACAGGCTTCCTCAATGACAGAATTAGTAAAAAAAACCCTAATTTACTGTCATCTTTGTTGCCTGGCTGGGCTATTTTGCAATTTAGAAACAAACATTCATTAAAGCAAAATAATGGTAACGCCTTTGAACAATGAGCTAATTGGTCAAACAGTAAGTGTAAAATCATATCATAGACTAACTCTTGAGAGGAGTTCAAAGGATTTGAAGATGCAATAAAATTCACTTCATGGAATTTTCTAGCCATCATCCAAAAGGGACTGAGGCGTTTCAGAGCATGTTGGCAGTGTGTCCGCACATGCCTGCACACAGGCACATCCACAAACTTCAGGTTAGGTAGAAACTCCCAGACATTATGAGGCAGGGTTCACTACATGCAGAAATACAGCTGGTCAGGATTTTTTCTATGAAATAGTTTTTCTGAGAAAATGTAAATGTTGAAACCAAGATTTTCCATGAATGTGTGCTTGTACCAAAAGAGTACCAACCAAGATTTCATTGGAAAGTTTTCTGAGGACCAGGGAGAGAATTTCTTGTCCTCACAAAACAGACCCTAGGGGAAGCGCTTGAAATTTGGTTTTCCACATCTTCCCATGAATACCCTGACCACTGAGCTGTTGGCCAATGCAAGCCTGTTTGCTTTTTGCAATCATTTCATAACGTCCCAAATTTGCCCCAATTGGAAAAAAAATATCAAAAAAATCAGTGTTTTCTACTCGGCGCTGAGAGTTAGAGCTGCAGTGGTATTGGGAACAAACATAGCCCTATTTTAAACCTGTAGCTTTACATACTGATCTTATCCATTCTTCCAAAACAACCTATTGACCAAGTAGTGTAAGTACGGGTAGGCAAGCAGAGCATGACTTGGAGTTAGAGAGTGGCTCTCGAGGTCTCCTTCACTCACCCTCCTATCTATTCAATGTTTCCCAAACCTGGTGGGCACTCTCACATCCCTCTAATGGTCCCCTTCACCAACTGTTCCATCCTAGATGCTGCTCTGCATCCCAACATTACTCTCTTTCTGGTTACTCAGTCCACAGCACTCCAGCTGTTCTATCATTCACTTATCCCTGCTGCTGAATTTGGCTCTGTATGTTATCTTTTAGCAGACATTTCAGTGGCAGAGAGAGGGAGTAGCACTCAGTACAGAGCAAGAAAGGCTGGGGCTCTTCAGAGGCTGCTGGAGCAGGCACCAGTGACCTAGGTAGTGAGAAACTGCCCACCAAGTTTGCTGGGGCAAAGATCTTACTAGTTGTGCCTCCATATTTGCTAACCATAATGTCTGACTTCTCATCAAGGTCAGTGGGGTGAAGAGCCAGCCCCTGCCACATTTTCGGGAACCTGTCAATTTCCTTACCCTCTATCAAAGGAAACCATGCTTCCCAGGGGACTGCTGTATTCTTCCCAGGTTTTTATTTTAATTGATTTGAGGATTTCTAAGGCCTGGTAAACTGCTGTTTTTGTTCTTTTTGTCTTGTCCTATTTTCTTATGAAAGTAATATTTTATGAATCCTAGTGACCATCTCATGCTACAGCAAGGATAAATGGGAAGAAACTGTAGAACTGCTAATGGGGAACTGCTGTATTTTAATAGTTTAAAAAGTTAAAAGGTAAAGCTATTAAGACTTGGTTATTCTATTTCATGCCTACTTTTACAACTCCATGTGGAATTCAGCCAAGCTGGCAGCATTTGCTCTGTTGTGTAAGCACAGGCTAACTTGGATGGTGCCATGCTATAGTTGACAACAGGGTCTCAATGCCAAGAGACCTGGGTTTGATCTCTGGACCCACTCTTTTGCCCCTGACAGAGAACTCAGAAGAGACAAGAAAGTACCTTTTGGCTTATGCAGGGACTCTGAAGCAAATCTGGTATGTGCCAAAGGATAAATAGCCATAATACTAAGGGTCTGTATCCTTGCCACAGTACCCTCAAATCTTGTTGCACCCTGATGTACAAAATTAATCAGCTCTACTGTCAGAGGACACACTGTGGCCTGAACAACAGAGACACAGACACAATTTTTAGCTTTCTGTTTGCTTGCAGATATGTTCTTGATGTACCCTTGGTTTTGAAAAAGGTTATGGCAGTCTTAGTGATATGAGATGCTAACATGGCAGGGTCGCGAAGGATGGCTGACTGTTTAGGGTGCCTGGAAGTGAGTTCAGGGCAGCTGGGGTTCTCTTTCTAACTCAGCTGTAGATTTCTTGTGTGACCAAGTTGTTTAATCTAGTCCATAAAGGAGGATAATAATTTAGTACCGTATAGGGGTGTTTTAAGGTGCAGACAGAAGTTCAACTCTCCACTGAAACTAACAACACTTTGCAGGAAGCATTTTGAGGTGCAACAATCCCCTGAAACAAACAGAAGTTCACTGTTGGTTCCAGGAGGGAGGAGAATCTAGCTGCTGCCTGGGAGCTTGTAGCTGGTTTTCCCTAGCAATGGCCCCTTCATCCTGTGAGGCTCCAATGTTTTTTAAATGGGAGAGGGGAAAGGGAAGAGAGGGAATTTGTCCTAGGGGTTCTCCAGCCAGTGTTGGAGCATGGGGTAGGTGAATTGGAGGCTGTCTTGCCCACCTTGGGCGGGCTCCATTACACCTGCTCTACCCTCTAGCAGGGGCTGAAACCCCCCCAGACTGAGATGACTCCACTCCTTCCCCCCCCCCCCAATTCTAAAAATAGCTTGAAGCTGGCAGGCAGCTCAGATAGAAGTTACAGAAGACACCCTCATGCAATGAGGGTTCAGATTTTCACTCAATTGGCCATTTTTTAAGCTGTTCGCAGTCATGCACTTGTGTTTGTTTATGGCTATAAACTGTTTTCTATGGCCAGATCAGGTGAAAAATGTCACTTCTGTCTGCGCGCACAAATATAGGCTGCCTATAGATGTTCTCATTTGAATTCTAATTAGAACACATCAGAGCAGACTCAATTAATCGAGTCTGCTCTGCATTATAATTAGAATGCTCCAGTATTGTCTCACCATCACATGTATTGACCTCTCCCCCAGCATTTCAAAATGGTGTGGGGGCACTTTAATTAACCACTGTTGAATGAGCTGTAGTTAAAGTGCCCCCGTGACCATTTTGAAATGTGGGTGGGCTTAATACATGTGAAGGTGAACTGTTTTAAGTTAATCAGAGTACCTGCCTGGGACCCGCTCTAATTAAAATGCCCCACCACCTCTGAGCATGTGTACAGGCAGCCATAAATTCTACCCGAGTTGTGAGGCTAAACCATTGCGATGGGCCAGAAAAGTACCTAGAGAGAGTGAGAAAGCTCCCATCCAATGCTTATTGATGCCCCTGTTTGCCAAGAATTCCTCAACATAAGTATTTCAAATGACACTTAGCTTCTCTAGTTCTGTGCAGGGGAAAATAGCCTCTGAGGTCCCTGTATTGCTTCCTGGATATAGGATCCTGCAGAATGAGAGGGTGTTTGGTTGAGGACAGCATGAAAGATACTTCCTAATAATTCCTCTACTAAGAGAAGGAGAATATGCCTAACTCCTACTTTGTTGCCTGCATCATTTTTTCTAGCAGGTGTTTTCCTCTTTCACACATTTAACTTCCCCATGTAAATAGAGGTCCACAAAAACCCCAGGTTAGTGTATGTCTATGATAACATGCAGAACACGTGCAATCCCAACCCAACAAAATCTGAGGGAAAACATGACCTGAGTATTGCTTTTATGAATAGAAAATGCACTGAATTTTTAATGTGTGTGGTGTGCCTAATCATTTTGAGTGTGCAGTACTTAGGTTAACAATATAAACTAGACCCTGAATAAACCCTTAGAAATATAGCTATTGTAATCTTTTAATTATTTATCCATTTTAATCTTTTTCTATTAAGAGACTATGTATAATTTATTTTTTATTTTTGCAATGAATAATATAACTAAGAACCTTTATATTTTTTTTTCATTTGAAAATCCTGTTTTAAATGGCTCTGTTGAATAACATTAGCTATGTTTCCCTTTCCTGATAATAAAAGTGAAACTAATATGTTAAGCTTTTGTTCTAGGCTGCATATTAGAAAGGTTCTTCTTAACACAGAGAGATGCTTTACTCTCAGGAAATGCAAGAACAATTTTAACAATGCATTTAACACAGAGAAACTCTGTAGTAGAGCACCAGCATTTAGTCTCGTTTCAGAGACTAAGATCCTTAAAAGTCTATGTAGGTGTGTACACACACACCCATCCATCTAAACATATACCAATATGAAGATAGCTTTCATTGCTCACTAATTATGCTTTATGAGTTAACAAACATTTATACATGGCAGTGGGTTCTCCTAGTCTGAATGCTGCCATCCAGTTGCCTTAAAAGCTGTTATAGTTTAATCTCAGTCAAAGATGAAAATATTCAGCGAGAGATCTGTCATGTAATGGTATGATCAGAGGTATGGGAGCCAGGAATTGACAAGCTTCTAATCTTGGCTATTACCATCAGTTCTTTCAATGGTATCCAGGGCAAGGCCCTCAACTTCTCATCCTCTTTCCTGTTTTACCAGTGGCACAATGGAGAGAGCCATATTTACCTACCTGATAAAAATGTTAGTGAATTTATGCAACGTGCTTTGAAGATGAAGCCTACCACTGCCTACTAGACCTACTCTAGATGAAGTTATGCCTAGCACTATTTACATTTAGCACTAATATTTTGTCAAAAAATATAAAAGGTTGTTTTGTGTGGCAGGTGAAATTAGGAAGAGCCAGGTCCATGGGTTGCTATGTAGAAAGAAAAAGAGGTAGGGCTTAGATTTTTTCTGCCAGGGACTTGTTTGAAGCTTGCAAACAAGATACCAAAATGACAGTGTGTGTAAAAAAGGGGAAAATATAAACTGATAGAAAACTGCTTGCTGGTACCACTTCCCAGGAGAGATCCTGAACACAACCTGTCCTCTTCTAGATCTCCATTGTGAGAGAAAGGATTTCTTTATAGAGTTAGTTCCCTTTCTAGCAGGTTTGTCATATCCCCACCTTCAAATCCTGGCTGCCCTGAAGAGAATCTGTCTCCCAGAGCAGGCTGCCCAGGGATATCAGAGATCGCTCTGACCCACAGCACCAGCCTGGTTGCTCACACTCAGTGAGGAGGAGAGTACTAACTCCCGGGATTTGTCAGAGGCCCTCTAACCAGCTCTTAACTAGACCTAGTAAATTGTGAGGGAGGGGTGGGCAGTGGTGCCCCAAAGTGTCTTCCTATGTTTACTGTGATCCGGAGTGGTGTCCTCAGGCATGTTGCACTGGTCTGAATGGCCAATTTCCAGAAACAGAGTGGGAATGGCCATGCAGTACTACAGACAAGCCAAAGGATAAGGCGAATTGTCACTCACTCAGAAATACCAATTAGCTCACCCAAAGCATGGTGCAGATGTGGCTACCCTGCTTCTGGTTTTGGAAGCAGCCCATCAGGAACACTACTGGAGGACGCCACTCCTGTCCCAGGGTGTTTACCATGTAGACAGATCTCTGAGAACCCCTCTTCTCTTTCAGTGTCTCTATGTCCATTTGCATGTGCATTTTCATTCTTTGGGAGAAAACAAATCTGAGGCCAGATGGTCAACCATCTCTGCTTCCTACTTAACAGAAGGGAGAAGACCATTTCTGCAATATTTGTGTGGTTTTGTATTAGTTTAAGATTTCTCTTCCATGTGAAGTTTGGAGTCTGGTAGCACACATTTTACCAATCTCCTACCTTACAATTAATTATTTTTGTGTGTTTGTGAATAGTTAAACTGCTAAAATAGTTAAAGTTCACTCTCAGAGAATAATTAAAACTATTTAATTTTATTCATAATTTAGCATACACCTAAGAAATATGCTGTAGAATATCAGGGGGTTTCCCTTTAATACTGGTGTTCCATTTACAAACTGTCACATTTATAATGCGTCTTTAATCTTCTATGGTCTGCTAGAATTTTATATTAAAGTCTGCTTTGTGCTTTAAATATTAAAGATTTTGCAGTACTTCAAAAGGTGATAATGCCTGATGCTCTGGTGGTGCTTAAATCTCAACAGCTAAATATATTGAGGAATGTTCAGTGGCCCTAGCTTAATTAAAGATGTATGTGTATTTTCAAATGCAATCTTTTTCTGCTTGTTAGGTTTCTGACAAACCTCCAAACAGGTCCAGGTGGAACAAAGCATGTAAACAAGCTTGTGAATGCAAGCTTAAAACACTCAAATTAGCACCTTCTTACAATTAATATGCAAACCTTGGGATCTCTGTTATTGATAATGCCATTTAATATTATTTGCAACTTAGCAGTGCATCCTGTCCCTTTTATTTTTCTAAACCATGTCTAGTTTAATTATGTGAAAATATAGTATTGGAGTTATCCAATGAGATGCTATTTACTGTGAGAAACTTGTTCTACCCTGGGTAACATATTATATATTACAAGGCTGCAACAGTGTTTCATTATGGCATTTGTTTTACAGTTTTTAATGCTCTAATTTAGCACATCTAGTTAAATTTACAGCCATCAAGTTATGCACATAGGTTAACACATGTTCTTTTTATTGTTACCTTGCTCATCTGTCTCACTTTCCCTCCTATTGTTGGTGACATTCATTTGTTGCATTTTTGCCTCAAATTTCATTGCAAGTTCTTCTGTTATATTCCACCGCATCCATACAATGTGGTCTCTATTCAGATCAGCAGCAGTGTGGAGTGCCTTTCAGGATCATGCTGCAGAGCTGCACGGCTATTAAGGGGAATCACTTTTTGGCAAAGGTAAGATTGCCTTTTGCAGCACATACAGTCCTAGTAGTGATTATAAGAAGGTAGTATCATAGAATCGTAGAAAATTAGGGTTAGAAGGGACCTCAGAAGTTCATCTAGTCCAAACCCCTGCTCAAAACAGGATCATCCCTAATTATATTGTTCCAGCTAAGGCTTTGTCTAGTAGGTCTTAAAATCCCCCAGGGACGGAGATTCCACAGCCTCTCTGGGTAGCCTCTTCCAGTGCTTTACTATTCCCCTAGTGAGAAAGTTTTTCCTGATACCTAACATAAACTTCCTTTGCTGCAACTTGAGACCATTGCTCCTTGTTCTGTCATCTGCCACCACTGAAAATAGTCTAGCTTCATCATCTTTCAAACCCCACTTCAGGTAGTTGAAGGCTGCTATTAAATCCCCTCTCAGCCTTCTTTAGATTAAATAAGCCCAGCTCCTCAGTCTCTCCTCATAAGTCATGTGCCCCAGCACTCTAACCATTCTCATGTTTTTAAAAACCAGTAATTCTGATTATTGCTTAAATTCTGAGAATCAAATCTAGTCACATGGTTTACTTCTCAAACCATGTCCATGGGGGCAGCTGGGAAGGGTCATTTTAAGTGGCAATTTTGGTGCTATGATACTAACAGTTATCAGAATAATGGATGTAGGGGAAAATCATGGGTAAAATAGGTCTCATATTAATGTTGTTTTGCCTGGGTTACATTAAAATGCTCAGGTTTACTGGTCTTGTATTGCAAACTTCCAAGAACCTCTAAGCTAAATGAAATCAGATGTACATTTTCATTTTCAAGTGAGCAAATATTGCCAAAAATGAAAATAGAAGATTTAGATTTTTCTGCAGAAGGAGGTCAAAGCTATTTGGGAAAAGATTTAACATTTCTAAATATGTTTCCAAAATATAGCTATAACACTAAATAGTTATTCCTGTATTTGAGATCATCCATCTTCCAAATGCTGAATAAATAGATATTGGCCATAGTTTGAAAGGGAAGGAGATAATCCACCCATGAATTAATTCAATCATTCAAAATTGTGCTCTATCTGCTTTAGTGCAAATATGTAACAATTGTCCAAATGTATATGAGATGTGATGAAAATTTATGTGGAGGCATCCAATAAATGTTTGATTATGATACTGTACAAGATAAGGTAAAGGTAAATGTGGGGAGAGCGGAGGTAGCATTACAACATTTTTATAGGTGATGCAATGTTAGCAAGATATGGCAGGATAGGTATTGTTATAATACCTAAGGCAAGGCAGCAACCATGCAAAATGATAGACAAATCTGAATTAATATGATATGATGGGTGATGTGGCATTTTAATAAAAACTTACTGTACTATAAGGAGAGTTGTACGAGTATTATATTATAGAAGTCTCCCAGCATATGCAGGAAGCAATATACGTCATATAAAAAGTAAATCATGCACTGAAATGTAAAATATTTACCCCTATAACAGGATAAACTTCATTTTTATGTTTAGAACCAAATTAGAAATATGTTTATAGTTTTCCAAAACATTTAGCTTTGGCAATATTATATCCATGAAACAAACTACATGGAAAACTAAAACCAAATTTTATTTTAATTATCCATGCATTTTAATATTCTACTGCTCACTTCTCCTGGCAGGATTGTTGAGAAAATAATCATTAAGTCCTTCTGAGTGAAAATTGTTTGTTTCCCTGCTGGATTCAGCATGTTTTCTTGAGCTGTGACCACCACCTATAATTAAAATGTCGTCCTAACAACATCAAGGTGGGGAAACTAAAGCAGTCAGTTCACCTCTGAAACAGCACACTTTATTAAGCTACACAAACCCTCAGAAATTGAAGCGGGTAGAAACTGTCTCCATGATCTTTAATGGATTTTTAAAGATGACAAGAAAGGAAATGGGAAACTAAAGCAATGGAAGACATAAATTCCCTGAAGGTGCATTCTGAAGTAAATCAGAGCAACTGAAAAAGTGAACTCTTTGAGCCCTGGGATATCTCCCAGGTTTTTCAGCTGGACACTTACGGCATGTAGGGTCCCTGAACACCTCTGCTCTGGGCATGCTTTGACACAGCAAGTCATAGAAAGATGAACAACATCACCTGAAGTGCTGTTTGAGGGGCAGAAAATTGCTCCCTTTGCACACTGTGCTGCCTTTGGTTTAAATCACATGACTTATTACAGCCTTCCCTTTATAAAAGTGCCATTTATGTATGTTAACTTTCCCATGTGTAACGGGCATATTTACACCTTTATTTCCACAGCAGATAATCAAATAGAGGTGAGGATCAGGTTTTATAAAATCAAAGGTAACCTATACTTAGGGCTATGCACATATTAAAGCTAAATTGCTATAGACAAGGAAAATAGTAGGTGAAAGAGAAAAAAACCTCTATGTTACAAAATATTTGTTGTTCAAACATTTTTATGCCTTGGAACTGGTGAAAGGCCTATTAAAAATAGACTGTTTCTTCCAAGAATGACCTGACTAAAACTATGTTTTGTAGCTTTGAAATTATAATGAATATTAAGTCTATACTCAATGAAATTCTTTAAAACAAGAAAAAAATTTTTTACAATGTGGTAAAATCCTTTTACAAAATAGTCTAATGTGTAATATAGTGTGAAGGGATTTACAAGTAAAACTATACAACTAATCAAATATCTTAAACATGATGTGCGCATGTACATATACACGTGTTCTTCTTCAGATTTTAGCCAAAATTAGAAAGTGCAGAGGCTCATTAAAAGGAAAAATATTCATCTTAAGTTTTGTTACAGGTTCTTTGGTTGAGGTTTTGATTGGCTCTAAATTTGTGAAGACTAGTCTGTGCATCTGAGTTTAAAGGCCCATGTCACACTAGGTACTGCCCTGGTTAAATATTTAATTTGCATGTAGTTGCTGTGATGTGGTAGATGCCTCACCATCTTTTTTATCGAGCTTTCTAACTTTTCTCCATGTAATAGGACCCAGTCTTACATTCCCGGTGTACCCAAAATGCCTGTTTACTTCTCAGGGATTTCATGGGGCACCAAGAACCTTAATATTCACGTGACAGGAAGAACAGTGCCCACGGATTACATGATTATCCTGTAGTCTTTGAGCTATATATGACAACCTGCTCAAGTATCTCCCAAGGCTCTGAATGAAATCTTTAAAGGAGCTGAAGGAATTTGAGTGGGTTCCTTTGAACATCTCAGATTCACCTTATAAAAAGAATTTGACCTTAGAATAAATGTCACTTCCATTATGTCTCCTCCCACATTTAGCCCATGGTCATGTGTCAGCTAATTTGATTGCATTGTGGGAGACTTCCGAGTTCTGATCTAACATTGGAACAAACAACTTCATCTGTCCACCGTTTAAATTTGCCACTTGCCAAAATTCTGAAACAGAAGACCTTCATAAACAAAGAGAAAAAGGTTTTCCATGAGAAAAAAATGTCCACAAGCATCAAGGCCCCTTGTCTTCTGATCTACTCATATTATATACTCAAGTACTAACATTCAGCTAGTACATTCTGCAAACAAGTGTGAAAGGAACTACTCGAAATGCTGCTTTAACAACCAAGTCTAAAGTGTTACTTTGGATTTATTGGGAGCAGATTTCTGTCCATTTTTATGCTGCTTTTCCCCCAATAAAGCAGTTATCTAAATGTCAGAAATAATATACAAGGAAATGCAAAATATATAAACTTTTCACTTATCCTCCAGTATGGTGGGTTACTGGTTCTGCTTTTGAGTGCAGTGCAAAGATTGTGAAGAGTGTGGGAAGAACAAAAGTATTAACATTATACATTATTTTTCACTGCCTGGAAAATCATTTGCCTACTTTCATCCTAGTTCCTACTTTTCAGCTAAATGTAACATATTTAAAAATGGGGGTTAAAGGTGTGAATGTGTTACAAGTATAGGAAACACATGTTCAATGGAGGGAAATTGATCCATAAAAGGACAAGGGTTTAAGCCATGTTTGGGCTGAATACAGAATACCTCAGTGCAACTGAGTCCATTGGCACTAACCACAGCAATTCACCCCATTAACATGTGAAAATGTCATTGCCAGAGCTATGGTAACTTTGAACACTTAAAGGGCTTCATCTGCTTGCCATTAGAATAAACAATAAAGCTTTCCTGCACTTCAAAGGTACAAGATCAGCCTTATTCAAGAAAATCTCCCAATGTGAATTTTGCCTGAGCAAAGAATGTAGAATCAGACTATTTACCTGAATGCCTGTCTGTTACAGCAGGTATTGTTTTTATTAGCACTATTGCACTAGCATTATATAAATTAATGAACAAACCTGGGAGCCTACAGAGAAGAAAAAGTTAAGGGGTTACGATCAGGTGCTACATGATTCAGCATGCAAGACTGGTAGTAACTGTAGGATAAAGGTTAATAAGAACCTGTTTAAAATCTCACCAGGTTCTCTCTCTCTTTCTCTCTCTCTCTCTCCCTCTCCTTCTCTCTCTCCC
>NW_005843558.1:80295-94593 GCF_000455745.1 Alligator sinensis
ATATTCAAGTTTAAAGTATAATATCTTCATACTTTACAGTTCCGGAATCACTCTGCATCTATCCCTCCTCTATCATATTTGCCCTGTTTGCGCGTCACACCTATGATTTGCTAACTGCTATACCTGTTAACTCCAAATTCTGCTGTATTCTTCAGCTCTGCATACCATTCATTGACAGCTATAAATATTCCAGAATTAGAATATAGCTGGCAACTTTATTGATGAGGCAAAATAAAAGCACAGCTAATTTATCTTAGGCATTGAAAATTATAATAAAACCTCTTTTTTAAAACTCCCCACTTGCAATTAACCAAACAATCATGACCTGAGGATTACACGGGAAGTACATGTATTGTAAAATAGGTTTTACAAGAATTTTCATGATCATAACCACACTGTAAGGCTGTCACAAAAATATGGATTCAGTAGTGAGGGGGCACCAGCATGCTGTGGTGGGAAGGTAAGATGGAGGCATTTAAAAAAGGTCAGTAATATACCAGGTTTTACACTTTAACTTGGATTACTTACATACAGGAAAGGCAAAACGTTTATCAGAGTTGGCATCCCCTTGCTGTGCTCCCCTTGGCAAATTTATCATCTAGGCAAGTCTTTCCAAAGTGATTGCAAGGGTGTAGCACCAGTGGTGAACAAAATCATTGTAGTGATGTATAAATTCAACCAATATTAGTAAAATACATATTTTCCCACTGGTATGTAATGCTACCCAGTTGATCTTCCGATAGAGAACCTGGCATTCTGCAACACTTGGACACAATGGGGCAGAATAAAGGTTACTATGTCACTCTTAACACAGAATGTCTTTGCATTTGAGGGTTGTTTTTTGACCTATAGGGCCTAATCCTGAAAGGAAATCAGCTACAGCAGCTCCCACTGCGGTTAATGGGAGTGAGAGGGGTTCGGCTTCTCTCAGATTTTCTCTCAGAGTCTTATGTATTTAATACCCTTTTGTTTCTCTTAAGCAGTAGTGTAATTGCATTGTGTTGTTGTCCCTATTGACCTTGTTTTATCTTGAAAATGAAATGAGATCTCCACATGCTGCTGATCCCCAGTGGCCTTAATATCTATGAATCTGTAATAGTGCTTCACTGTGATTTTAACTAGGAATGGGCTAGCCAAGCAGGACAGAATTAAGAACCAATTCAAGAGTAATCTAAAGTGAACTGTTTTGAAGTTCAAAAAGTCTGTGCACTTAAAAAATAAATCTGTAACACTTAGGTGATTCCTAAAACAGCTCACGTAAACTGGTACAGCTCTTTGGCATCATTGGAGTTATGTCAATTAATGCCTCCTAACAATGTGGCTATTAGTTTCCATCTAAACTCCAAAATAAAATCATGCTTTAACGACGTTGACAGCAGCTATAATGGAATTTGCTCCTGTAACATGGCTGCATCTGGAAGTGCAGGCAAGGTCTGAGTTGCGGTTTTCCTTAACAAAATGAATATTGTAGCTAAGGCGTAGCTTCCTGAGGAGTCACCTGAAAAAGCCCAGGTGATCCAGGAACCTTAAAATAATTGCAAACCCAAAAGACATGCTTCTCTCCTGAGGATCCTACTTAGATGGTACGTGATTCCTAAAGCTTTGTATGAAAAAAAAAAACAGAGAGAGAGGGAGAGACCTACACCAGAAAATAGCCCAGTTGTGACAACTGGACAGATCATTCTCCTGATTCCTAGACAGATGCCTGGTTACTGGTTATTGTTCAGTCTCACCCCTTCCCTTCTCTCATTTTGGCTAAAATTTCATCCAGAACCTAAGAATCTTTCTAACAAATGTTTTGTCAAAACTGCTACCAGAACCTACTTTCTTGTAAAAAGTTTTATTTTTGACAAATTGTCATTTTCAGATTTAAAAGGATATCATCAAAAAGTTCCCAGTTAACTCTATGCTGCATAGCATTGTCTTTGACCTCATAGCTCCACTTGTGTAGATTCATAGATGCTAGGGTCAGAAGGGACCTCAACAGATCATCGAATGCAACCCCCTGCCCTGGGCAGGAAGCCCATCCAGCCTTCTCTTAAAGACCCCCAAGGTAGGGGAGAGCTCCACCTCCCTTGGAAGCCCATTCCAAATTTTGGCCACCCTTATTGTGAAGAAGTTTTTTCCTGATATCTAGCCTAAATCTGCTCTGTCAGTTTGTGACCGTTGTTCCTTGTTACTCCAAGAGGCACCCTGGTGAACAGAGCATCTACGATCCCTTGCTGCATCCCCCTAATGAATTTGTAGGCAGCCACAAGATCACCTCTCAGCCTTCTCTTGCAGAGGCTGAAGAGGTCCAGGTCCCTCAGTCTCTTCTCATAGGGCTTGGCCTACAAACCCTTAACCATATGAGTGGCCTCTGGACCCTCTCGAGTCTATCAACATCCTTCTTGAAGTACGGTGCCCAAAACTGGACACAGTACTCCAACTGTGGTCTGACCAACACCGCATAGAGGGGAAGTATCACCTCCTTGGTTCTATTTGTCATGTATCTGCTGAAGCATGATAAAGTGAGGTTAGCTTTGCTGATGATTTTGTCCCACTGACAACTCATGTTCTTCTTGCATCCACTATGACTCCGAGATCCCTTTTGCTTTTGTACTGCTGAGAGGGTCACTTCCCAGCCAGTAGGTGCGCTGGATATTTTTGCTCCCTAGGTCCAGCAATCTGCACTTGTCCTGTTGTACTGCATCCTATCGTGTACTGCCCACTTTCTAACCTGTCCAGGTCTTCCTGCAATCGTTCCCTACCCTCCAGAGTGTACACTTCACCCCACAATTTAGTATCATCCGCAAATGTGGAGAGTACACTTCACACCCACATCCAAGTCACTGATGAAGATATTGAAGAGTACAGGTCCAAGGACTGAGCCCTGAGGAACCCCACTACCCACATCCTTTCAGGTCAATACTGACCCATCTACTACCACTCTCTGGGTGCGACTGCTGAGCCAATTTGCCACCCACCGGACTGTGTAAACATCTGTCACAGCCTCTTAATTTATTTATGAGAATGGGATGAGATACCGTATCAAAGGCCTTGCTAAAATCCAGGAAAACACAACATCCACCTCTACTCCTGCATCTGAGCATTTTGTGACCCTGTCATAAAACAAAACCAGATTGGTCAGGCATGATCTACCTGCTACAAATCCATGCTTGTTTCCCTGCTGCATTATTTTTCCTGCTGGACTCCCACAAATACGATCCTTCATAATCTATTCAAAGAGTGGCTGGCCTATAATTACTCAGATCCTCCTTCCTCCCCTTCTTGAAAATAGGGACTACACTGGCCCTTTTCCAGTCCTCTGGGATATGAACCAAGTGCCACAAGTGCTCAAACAGCCGTGCCAGTGGTTCTGCTATGACACCAGCCAATTCCTTCAGTACTTTCGGATGCAGCTCATCCAGGCCTGCTGACTTGAACACATCCAGTCCATCCAAGTGACTCTGCACTAAGTCAGTGTTGACAGTCGGTGGGCTGGTGTCCCTCTGATGCCCATCTAAGAACCCATTAGGAGACTTATCTTGACCCCTGTTCAGAAACACCGAGGCAAAAACCTCATTGAATAGCTCAGCCTTGTATCCCCTGTCTGTCACTAATTGCTCCTTCTTGTTCAGTAGGGGTCTTATGCTGCCCTGTGCCTTCCTTTTACTCCCTACGTACCTAAAAAAAGACTTTTTGTTTCCTTCAATTTGTGTTGCCAGCCTCAGCTCTGTAGTTGCTTTGGCCTTTCTAACTGACTCTGTGCAAGTGTGGGCCAACTAGGTATGCTCCTCCTTGGTAGCTTCCCCCTGCTTCCACCCGCCTATATGCCTTCTTTTTTGCCCTTAGGCTCCTCTGGGTTTTCCTGTCTAGCCAAGGAAGTTTTTTGGCTCCTTTACCCCTTTTCCCTTGCACTGGGATAGTCTCCCTCTGCACCCAAAGGATTGCTTCCTTTAGGAATGACCACCCTTCCTGAACTCCCATCTCACCAATACCCTTATCCTGCAGTGTGTCATTGACTAGACTCCTGAGCACACTGCACTTATCCTTCCTAAAGTCAAGCACTTCCACCCTACTAGTTATCTTACCCACCCTACAACGTATGGTGAATTTGATTGATTGGTGGTCACTGTTCCCCAAGGTGATCACAAATCTGCAGCTCCCCTACCAGGTCCTCCCCCATAGCCAACACCAAGTCCAGTAAGGCATTCCCCCTAGTGGAACAGTATACACCTCCTGCATTAGGTGAAGGTCCTGCACGCAGGTTAAGAACCTACATGAATGGTTGGATTTGGCTGGCTGCTCTTCCCACCAGATGTCAGGGTAGTTTAGGACCCCCGTGACAACCACGTCCCTAGATGTATGGCCTCTGAGAGCTGCCTCAAAAATTCCAAGTCTAGCTTTTCCTCTTAGTGCGGTGGTCTGTAGCAGACCCCCCCCCCCCCCCCCCCCCAAGTCCCTTTCCCCTCAACCTCAATGTATCCTAACCCACAATGCCTCAACTTTGCTATGAATTTCTGGAACCAGGACCTGTATGTACACAAATATATGTAGCAAATCTTCTAGGTAAGACAGAAGGGAGTCTCCTTTTATCAATGCCAATAGGAATTGCGTTCAGCCTGGGCTAGCTGGAGTGTACACTGTTAGTACTACATCAATGCTTAATAATAATCTCCCTAGGGTTCAAAAGGCAGATCTTTGCTTTTATTTAAGTGATAGTACTACACCTGTCTTATATGCTGTTTACTCTGAAAGGTAGAACAGAACAATATAGACAGTATGTGTATGTGGGAGGAAACATCAAAATTCCCTGAATCAGTACTTCTACATGTTTTATACATAATTTGGGACCCTTCAAAATGGACCAAGTCTTTGAGCTAGTAGAAGGGAAGATGAAGGAGACTGATACCTTTTATAGCCTCATCAAAATCTGGCCTGTTAGCTCCCAGATTGACCTGTTTCCCTGATTCTCTATGCTCCTATGACTGAGCTGTGTGACAGGCTACAGTTGTCAATCTCTGTCTCTCTCACTGTTGACATCCCTTTTAGTACAAGTAGATTATATTAAAAAACCTTATGGGAAAAACTCTTGGCAGCTAGAGAAAAACTAGTGCTGGGAATAAACCAGTTTATAATGAAAGTTTAGGCTGAAGTTTAAATGTGTTGCTTACTAAATTTTCCATGTAGTGGTTAGTTATGAAACCTACATAAACTATCATAAACAAAGTAGGAGATTATCTACCTACAGATGGGTATTACTCACATGACCAGTCACTAAAGGTAGACCATCTGGCCATATTTCTCTTTGGTTTTATATTTTTATACACTAGTATGTGGACTACAAATTGAGTGGTAATTTGTGCCTAGTGGAATGAGGGGAAATTCAGTAATTTCCACCTTAAAAGAACTCCAGTCGTCATCATGGTCTAGCAAACTGCAAAAAACAGTCAATGCATGTTTCTTTGCATTGGACTCCTCATGAAATTCTGCTAGACTATCCACAGACACTGCCATTAGAGCATGTAAAATTTAATTTCCATCTCATCAGCTTCAAAAGCTTATCAAAGATTGCCTACAAAAATGAGTGTTCTACTGAGTGAATCCAGAGCATATGGGCATAACATTAGTCACCCTGGCCTCTGCAGTTCCTCTAGCAATTATCCTTAAGGAGAAGATGCATGTCATATATTTTAGGGATAAAGTGCATTTTCCAGTATGTTTTATGTCTTATAATAACATGCATCTCTAACTTCAGCATAGCAAAAGAATGGGAGGTATAGCTCAAGAAACCCATTGCATAACTAAAAAATGTGGCCATACCATCACCTAAAACTATAAACCCTTAAGATGTGTGATGAGGCCACTTACAAAGACATTTATCTAAGGCTGGGCCTACAGTACAAGCAAACCATGCAGCTGCATAAGACACCAAGATTGACAGGGTGGCAAAAAAAAGGAGAATTGGGATCCCACTCTCCTACTATCTGCTTCCTTTTGCTATCTTAATGTACTGAGGGATGACACATTCCTAACTCTCTTCACACCAAGGGGTATTTTCTATTGGCTAAACAAAGTCAAATATGTCATTTTAGTTAAGCATCCTTGCAAGCTCATAAACTGAAGCCATTATGTGTTTATTAGGGCAGAGACACATGTACCTTTGGAGCTGTTTCAAAATGGGAACATTTCAGAAGGACAGCAGCTATTATGTTCTAATTGTTATGTGAGGAGAAGCTGAGAATGATACAAGTCTAGCAAAAACACTCCAACTTCAAAATCAGATGAATCAGTGTTAAAGTTGAAATTGTTTTGTATCATTCACAGCTTGTCCCCACATAACAAGTAGAATTGTAACAGCTGCCACCCTTTCTGTTTTGAAATGGCTCCAAATGTACACAGGTCCGTACCCTTAGAATTACTGGTAGCTGCAGAAACCAGATATTTATGAAATGGTTAGAATTTTGTCCCTGTTTTCTTTGCAATGTAATAAATGAAAATACAGTCACAAAGTCTACTAGAAAGTTGGGGGTGGGAAGGGCAAAGTGGGGAAGAGTGGTATACTGCACTTGTAGTATGCTTGTTTTCTTATATCCTTTACATTATATATACTTTCATACTACTAAGTTATAAACAGGATCCTTTACCCCTTATTTTAAGCTGCTTTTACTATTTTCTCAGCTAGCATAATTAATTCCAATAGAGTACCCCCTCTTTACCCAGCTGAGGAACAACATAATACAAACATATTACAATAAAAGAACATATATGTTATAAAATTAATCCTTTGTTTTTGTTTTGTTTTTTATTTTCCATATGCCTGGAATAAATAGCTATGTTAAAAAAAAGTCACTTTAAAAATCACCCCCTTAAAATTCAACCTAATAAAACTGATGGATAGTTTTGCGATGCAAAGATTAAATGATAGAAGCAGACAGAAGGCAAAAGGGTGGGGAAAATAATAAATATGGAAACAATAATAGATATACCTTATAATCATCGGATCTTAGAAAATTAAGCACCTCAGAAGGTCATCTAGTCCAAACCCCTGCTCAAAGCAGGACCTTCCTCAGGACTATATCATCCCAGCCAAGGTTCTGTCTAACTGAGTCTTAAAAAGCTCTAAGGATGGAGATTCCACAGTCTGGGCAGCCTGTTCCAGTGCTTTACCACAGTCCTAGTGAGAGAGTTTTTCCTAATATCTAACCTAAACTTCCCGTGCTGCAGCTTGAGATCATTGTTCCTTTTTCTGTCATCTGCCACCACTAAGAACAGTCTAGCTCCATTCTCTTTGTAACCGCCTGTCAGGTAGTTAAAGACTGTTATAAAATCCCACCTCAGTTGTCTTTTCCCAAGACTAAATAAGCCCAGTTCCCTCAGCCTCTCCTCAAGTAAAGTTCCCCAACCCTCTAATCATTTCTATCACTGGACTCTTTCCAGTTTGTCCACACCCTTTCTGTAGTGGGGGGCCCAAAACTGGATACAGTACTCCAGATATGGCCTCACCAGCACCAAATGATCACTTCTATCGATCTGCTGGCAATGTCCTACTAATGCAACCCAGTATGCTGTTAGCCTTCCTCGCAACAAGGGCACACTGTTGCCTAATATTCAGCTTACTGTCCACTGTAATCCCCCACATCCTTTTTTGTACAGCTGCTGCCCAGCCAGTCAGCCCCCAGCCTGGTCTGGTGCATGGGATTGTTCCATCCTAAGTGCAGGACTTTGTACTTGTCCTTGTTGAATTTAATGAGATTTCTTTTGGTCCAATCCTCCAATTTGTCTAGGTCTCTAAATCCTAGTTCTGCTCTCCAGTGTATCTACTTACTCCCCACAACTTGTTGTCATCTGCAGACTTGCTGAGGGTGCACTCCATCCCATTGTCCAGATCATTGATGAAGGTATTGAACAAAAGTGGCCCCAGGCCCAACCCCTGGAGCACTCCACTTGATAACACCTGCCCACTAAACATCAAGCCATTGATTACTACCCTTTGAACCTGATGATCCAGCCAGTTTTCCATCCACCTTATAGTCAGTTGATCCAACCCATACTTTCTTAGCTTGTTTGTGAGAATGTTGTGGGAGCCCATATCAAAAGCTTTGCTAAAGTCATATGCTTCCCCATTCAGTAAGGGACCCACTGTTTCCCTCATCTTCCTTTTGTTGCTGACATACTTGTAGAAATCCTTCTTGTTACCCTTCATGTCCCTTACTAGCTGCAACTCCAATTTTGCTTTTGCCTTCCTGATTTCATCCCTGCATGCCTGAGCAGTGCTCTTATACTCAAATAGTCTGTCCAAATTTCCACTTCTCATAAGCTTCCTTTGTGTTTTAGATCATTGGAGAGTTCCCTGCTAAGCCAAACAGGTCTTCTGCCACACTTGCTAGTTTTCCTGTGCATTGGGATGAGTCATTCCTGCACCCTTAGTAAGGTTTTTTGGGGGGTTTTAAGTACAACCAACTCCCTCAGACTCCTTTCCCTCTCAGACTGGCCTCCTAGAGGATCCTGTCCATCAGTTTCCTGAGGCATTAGACTATGGAGGTTGGGTAAATGACTGAAATGTACAGGAGTAGGGAGACATAAATGGAGAAAGATGTTGGAGGGAGCAGGTTCTACATCCAAATATCTATCACAGTAGTAGTCCAACTACCTGATGCCCAAAAGCACAGTGGTGGGATGCTCATCAGTTGTGTTCTAAGCCAAATGCCCATCAGGGCAAGCTGTAGTATAACCGGGGGTGGGGGGGGAGATGGGAGGGGTGAGCAGGGCACTGGCTCCACACACCAATTATGGGGGAGCACCAGAATCCTCCCCTGCGAGTCTTTCTGAAAACTCAGTCATAGTAGCAGCCTCACCCTCAGCAGTGGATCTGGCAGTGGGGGGGCAAGTGGAATGATGCTTCATACAAGGAGTTTTCCTCACAGCAAGCATAGCCCCACTCCCAGCAACATATCTGGGGAAGAGGTGAATGAATGCAGATGGCTTCCAGGGATCCCATCCCATGGGGTTGCTGTGCCAGACTCTCTCTCTCTCTCTCTCTCTCCACCACTGCTGCCCAGGCTCTCTGCACAGGGAAGGCAGTGTTGGCAACAGCAGCAGCAGTAGTAGCAGCTGTGGTCCATAGGCAGAGAGCCCAGGGAGGTAAGATTCCCCTTCCTTTCACCCCCTCCACCCACCAACTCTACATTGGTCAACATACCACCACCACTCTGCCACCAGCCCCTGGCCCTGAATAAGCTTGTTATGCCTCGAGGTACTAGCTTGAAAGGAAGGTTTAATACAGCACAGGACAGTATCATTTTTAGAGAACTACAAACTGTTACTTGTAAGTCAATCTACCACCTTAGTGTTTATAGATGTATAGGCGCATGGTAAATACAATGCAATCAATAGCCAAGAGTGAAGGAGCTTCTGTATTCTGTGCAAGCTGCAGGACTTCCATTACTACTACTACTAATGCTTGTTGTCCAGTACACTCGAGGTCCAGTACACTCGAGGTCTTGAAACGTATCCCTATTTGCTACATTGTAAAGTGGGTTCCTCACACTCATTGTGAAGTGAGTTATGCATTGTTTTCCAAGAACGCATGTACAGCATAAAGCGAGGGAAACCTGTATCTAGTAATTTTTCCAGATCAGAAATCACACTTGTGGTGTCAAGATGCACAACTGTGTTTCATGAGCTGATGATACTTTAGTAGCTATAGCCTTTGCCATTTTGAAGACTTTTTAACAATTGTTTTGAAATGATCTTACAAAAAGGCCATATGGATCATAGGTAGGTCATTAAAGGCTGCTTCGTATGGAAGTTAACACATATTTGACTGTCAATACCTAATGACCTAGTCTTGCGATTTGCGTTGGAGCAAAGACTGTTCAAGATAGATTTGTAGTATTCATTAGTTGTTGTTCCATGGTCAGTTATATCAGCTAAGCTACAACAGTCGACTTATTGTACCCAAAAAGAGAAAATCATTAATGGACTATCCAGGATCATCTCAACGCCCGAGCACGATCTGAACCCATATAAAGGATGTCATTCATGTCCAAGTGAACTTGGAATTGAATAATCAGCGGCTTCTCAATCACCATCCATAAAAAGAGGACTCCAAAGACATTTTGCCATCAAGAGCTGTATATTCAGAGAAGGTTGGCACCATTGCTGGATGAAGTGTTGATAATGCCGCTCAAGAATTTTACCATAACTATAGCATGTGCTTTAAGTAGTTGCTTATGGTAAAATTTAGGGAACCAGAAGACAATGGTCATCTTTATGAGAAATCAAGGTGCACCCAATTAAGGGAAAAGTCTCTGCAATACCTATAGGCAGCTGCAGATAAAAGGCCTAATCACATTATCTTGGAAAGAATCTGTTTTAGCAGCAAAGGCTGTGAGAAACATCACCAAGGTGAACTAACAGAAGTCTTAGGAGGAGGGGGCAGTCTGGGTATATCCAACTGCATACTGTCAAAAATAATTTAGTTAGATAGATAGATAGATATTGTTTTGTACTGAATGGGATCTTACTGAGTGGGGTGTGTCGGTGTGTGTGTGTACACACATGCACTCCCACCAGTAAGTGGGACTGTTCTGCATTGTATTTGTCTCTTGATGCTGCCAGTTGTTATGCTTGAAGAGTACTCAGTTAAGACTTTTGGGTGTGTCTCCACAAGCGCACACATGCTTTTCCCTGGGGACAAATAACAGCAGCACATATTTGTGCCACTGTCACTTTTCCTCGGGAAATGCATCTGCAAGTACACTGTGGTGGTGGCAAATTGCCCTTGGTGGCTTATGGCAGGGTGGAGTGGGGTAGGGGAGCAGCCTTCCTTGGGGCCCTGGGGGCCTCGTGGGGCTGCAGCAGTGGCAATCCAGGCATGCAGAGCCCTGCTAGCCGCTGGAGTATGGCTCTGGCTGGCCAGGCTCCAGTTCTGGGCAGTGCATGCTGTAGCCATGTGCACCGCCCCGCTTTTTTTTAGAGCTTTTTTTTTAGATACCAGAATTTCCCGGTATCTAATTTTGCAAATATGCAGTGCAGTGAACAGATTAATATGTGCCACATGCATTTTGCAGTGACTCCAAAGGCTTGGAGGCACTGCACACTGCATGCTCCCACTTGTGGGGACATGACTTTTGTGTTATTGAATAAAGAGATGTTGAAGAGATATTGAATTCTCGCTCCTACCCTGGGGGTCTTCAAAAAGAGGCTAGACAATCACCTAGCCGGGGTCGTTTGACCCCAGCATTCTTTCCTGCCCATGACAGGGGGTCGGACTTGATGATCTGCTTCCAACCCTACCAACTATGAAACTATGAGAGTTGTCCTTTTGCTCCCTGTCTGAGTTCACTGGGACAACCAGAACCTGCAATACATAAAATTCTTTATGTCTCTAACTAAGGAAAAGTAGCTTTTTAAAATAAGACTTTTTATCTTCTCTTAAAGTCCTTGTACTAAAATATAAACCCCAGGCAATTCTTGAGGCCATGCCCACACTGTTTCCATGCCTGTGGAATTGTTATTATGCCATGGCATCTTTGTGCTTTAAGAAGCTAACAAGGCAGAATAGAGACCCAGGAAGAAAAAGCCCACTGGCAAGAGCTTCCTGGGAATCAGTCAACTCCCTGGCTGGTAGGGAGGTTTTAGATATGCCTCCCTTTTGGCAAGGAGGCCATAAAAGTAAGTAGAATTTGCTCCATTTTGAAACAATGATGAAATCTATAACAAAACTTTCCCTCTGATATGGACAAGTAACAGTTTCTGCATTAAGTTGAGCAATTTATTATTATTATGAATATTAATTATAATAATTAAGCAAGTCAGCAGATTGTCAGTCCCAGCCCTAGCAACATCTTGTGTGCAGTCCAGCTGCAGGCTACATACTGGGCTGTAGGGTCCCCTTGTGCTGGGGATGTCAGAAATCTGTGTGTGTAACTAGGCTGCACTCATAGTTTTTAAAGATCCTGGTGAGGTGGGACCCTGGGATCAGGGAACCTCTCCCCAATCCCTGGGTCCCCATGGGTGGGATGTATCAAGTAACTTGTTACACAGCTCCCTGTCAGGTCGTCGGAGGTCAGCTGATTACTTTCCCTCCATTCAGCACCCGGAAAACAGCAGGGTGCAGACCCATGCAAGATACAGAAAATCTGAAAGTCACAGTTGAGAAACCCACTATTATATACCCCCCCGTACACAATTTATATTTATATTTTAACATATCTGGATACAATGTTGCTCCATTTTGCATTTTCTTCTAGGAAAGTACTTTGAAAACAAAATGGTTTGCTTAGAAAACATTCCTCTGTGCCTACTCACAAAGCTACTTAGGTTTTTGCAAAGTAGGACCAACATGGTAGCAGATATGATAAATGGGTTGTTGCTGATCCTCTAAACAAAATGTGCCTCCTCAAAAGGAGAGATTTGCCTATACAACTGGAAAGGGACATCTAATGCCAGTAAATAAATCAGGACCAGAACTGTAGTTTAAAGTTAGCTTATTTAAAATAATATAATTTTAATATTTAAAATCTCTGCATGGCTTCTTGTGGGCTAAAATCGAGTGTAAGATCTTGTAATATACTGTGCATTTAAGATGCTGTTATACGCAACTCAAATAATTTACATCAGGCTGCTATACAGTTTGTTACTAGCTGTGGACACATGCTAAAAAAATGACTACTGTAATATCTTGATAAGAGTCTCCACACTGATCAACTGCAAATGATCTGATTAACAGTCAGCTGTTGATTCCCAGTTTAATTAATCCTGATGGGCTATTGATGCACTGCAACTGTTTGTCCTAATAATGAGTTTTGAAATTAGACTGTGACAAGCCACTTAGACAGCTGCCAAGGAAAATAATCATTTAAGAATGCGACTGATGAAGACAACAGAAGAGAAATGGCTGTGATTTGACAGAAAATTCACATGGCTGTGTCACATGTGTTTTATTTTTACATTTGGAGCACATTAAATGTACCAGCAGTAAATGGTGACTGCAAGAAGCATAACTAGCTTTACAATTAAGAATGCTACTTCTCATCAGTATACAAAAGCTACACATGAAACATGAAGTGTGTTAATAGCAGAATATATGTAGCAACAGACCACTGAACAATTTAGGTCAGTTCCTTGCAATGTTTAATTAGACTAATATATCTGTTTGCAATTAATAGCAGATGTGACAAGCTAATGTGTCCATGTACTGACAAATTAACCTTTGCCCATCAGCTGCTCAGATCTGTGAGAAAAGTGCCATGTTTTACCTCTGTTCAACCGAACCTAAATAAAATTACAGGATAATTATAAACATAAATGTTAATAGAATATGCTTTTCATGGAAAGTCTTATCCAGAGGAAAATGTTTCTCAGCCAGGTCATCATACTCTACTCTGAATACACCACAAAAACAGATTATACTTTGCAATTTTTTCATCAAGTGGAGAGTATGCTTTGGAAAGGTGCTGGTTTGACCATCCCCACTTCTTGTCAGTGGGCCAGGGACAGCTCCTGAATTGGAAGCAGCAGTGAAAGCTTCCACACTGTGCCTTGACACTCTCCCTCATATGTCACTGGATAAAAACCCACCATTACAGTGAGCGTGTAATTCAGTTCCCGTGATCAATCCATGATCATTTACCTTTACTTGGGATATGGAAAACTTGTTCATTAGAACCTGGACTAAGATTCTCAGTATGTCAGGTGACCAATGGGAACAACTCTTATTCACTGTTGGTTTGGAGCATATTTGATCCAGTTATCTGAATATAAGCTCTGTTCTATTTCTAGTCAATATCTCTATACACATATATACATGTAGATAGACAAGCACTGTAAATCCATGAAGGACAATAAATAAGATTTTCCTGGAAAAATAAATAGTTCAGTATATTTCTGTGTTATATTTAAGTTTTACAGATATGATTTTCAAAAGAGACCAGTGGCTGTATCTCAGTTTGTAGGTATCTCAGTTTGTACTTGTCTAATTTAGGGGTCTGACTTTCAGGCATTGAGCACATGGCATTTTCAGGTCTCTTTATGGAGTCTCAATTTGGGCACCCACAATTTTTAGTTACTTTCAAAAGTCCTGGCCTCTGTTTTCATATGCACCTCTCTTTGGAGAGTGCTAAGAACTAGGTCCTGTTGAAACAGGATTCTACCTGGCATTTTTGGCACTCATGCATGAAGTAATTCTATTTCCCAGCCATGTGGATGCATAGGTAGCTGTATGCACTGTGTGCTTAGACTGAGCATGTACAGTAGACTCCACACAGGCCATGTATGCGCCCAACTACATGCATGTTTCACTTGTGATTC